>NC_139251.1:35655073-35711545 GCF_977018435.1 Lepisma saccharinum | reverse complement strand
CATCTGGAGCAAAGTCATATTTTTTTTAATGGAACGATATACAATAACATGCATAATATAAAAGAGCACACGCAGAGAAACACAACGCCGTTGGTCTCATGCATCTACTGCACATAGGAGCGAAGATATGGCCATGTGAAAATATGTAAACAAACTAACAAGTGGCCCACTTGACCGTCAGTACCACGGCATGTACAAGTATGAGATGTCGGAAGCCATTGGACAAGATGAAGACAGAACGTGTTAGGAAGAAAAAATACAGTAGACATCGTCAGCACCATGTATTTGACAGTGTTACAGCATAATGAAAATGACCATGACAGTATGTCGAAGAACCACTGCGTAAGAAGCGAAAACCTGTCAAAGTGTGTGTTCAAAGTGGTGGCCGTCAGCTGCGATACAGGCAACGAGGCGCCCACGCAAAGATCGTTGCACAGAATGTAGCATCTCGTAGGGAATGTCCCTACAGGCCGCAGTAATGCGGTGTTGCATATCCTCTGGAGTTGTTGGCACATCCCAGTAGACAATGTCCTTCAGCTTTCCCCACAGGCAAAAGTCTAACGGTGTCAAATCTGGGGAACGAGCCGGACATTTGACAGGCCCTCCACGTCCAATCCAACGATTTGGAAATGTATTTTCCACACATGCTGTAGCGCATCTTGCACTGTGAGCTGGGCACCTGTCATGTTGGTACCACATTTCCCTCCTTGTCTGAAGTGGTATGTCCTCCAATAGTACAGGCAGTTCATGTTGTAAAAACTGTATGTATCGGTCAGCATTCAGTGTCCCTTGTATAAAAAAAGGGCCAATGAGATGTTCACCCACTATACCACACCACACGTTCACACTCAATGGGTGCTGGCGTTCCACTTGGCGAAGCCAATGTAGATTTGTCACCGACCAATAGTGCATGTTCCTTAGGTTGACATTTCCATGATTGGTAAAAGTTGCCTCGTCAGTGAAGAGGATATGTGACAAATCGGGTGTGTCGTGTCGTAACATCCATGTGCAAAATCGAACACGGTCCACAAAATCATTCCCGTGAAGTTCCTGATGGAGGGAGATATTATATAGGTGAAACTTGTGTGTGTGCGAATGCGCAATACACTTCGCTGACTCATCCCAGCATCCCTGGCAATTTCACGGGAGCTAACGTGCGGATTCACAGCAACAGCGGCGAGAACATTTGTTGCACCTGCCTCACCTGTAGTTGGCTTGTTCCGCATACGTGCTCGTGGTGTTACACTTCCGGTGTCTCTTAATTTAATAAATAACTTACCAAACAGACGTCGAGATGGCTGTCGTCTGTCTGGATATCTTTCTGCGTACACACGGTAGGCTTCTGAGGCATTCTTTCGGCATTCCCCATAAATCAGGATTATGTCCGCTTTTTCTATGTTTGTGAACACCATAATCTTCGCTCTTACCACTACGACTGCTTGCTATGAACTAACACGATCTCGTGGACCTGCTATCAAAACTTGCTCTGCGTAAAGGCAGTTCTGTCAGGCACCTGAGAAGTCTTACATGCCGTGGTACTGACGGTCAAGTGGGCCACTTGTTAGTTTGTTTACATATTTTCACATGTCCATATCTTCGTTCCTATGTGCAGTAGATGCATGAGACCAACGGCGTTGTGTTTCTCTGCATGTGCTCTTTTATATTATGCATGTTATTGTATATCGTTCCATTTAAAAAAATATGACTTTGCTCCAGATGCCCCATTTGTCGATATAAGGCATTAATTTATCAAAGTTGTCATTGCAATTTAAATAAATAGACATTTAAAGATTCATCTTTGTTTTGAATAATGTTCATTTAATATTTCCCCCCACCCTCCTCCTTTTCATGTTTAAGATTCTAATTCGTTTTTCTTATTTTCAGATGTTGAATCTTTTTGTAGCTGTTATTATGGATAATTTTGATTACTTGACTAGAGATTCTTCAATTCTTGGTGCTCATCATTTGGATGAATTTGTTCGTATTTGGGCTGAATATGATCCAAATGCTACGTAAGTATATCATATTAAAAAATAAAACATTCCACTCTTGTGTCACTACAGTGGAACCCGGATTTTACATTTTCCCACATTATACATTCAATCTTGATGGTCCCAACATAGCAAAATGTTGTAAAATTTTCCTTGATTTTACATTTTCCCGTATTTTATGATTTTTTCAGATTGTTCCCTGGAACACGTAAAATCGAGGTTCCACTGTATTCTAAAGTGAGAATCTGGGAACATTTTCCATGAAATTGAACTATAGACCTTATGTATTATTAGTCAATTATTTTGTGTAAAAAGATGATGATCTTTAGCCCCTTGATTTTTGTAGTACTGTAAACGTATTTTGACCAAAAACTTACATTTATATTTTCCATTATAAAACTTCAATTCGGGCAAGTACAATGCTCAAGTCGATTTTCTAGTTCAGTTAGGTTACTTTATTACGATGCATTCTAAAATCAAGGAGGGGGACAGCTGCACATATGCCTGGATAACAGTGATCACTGAGTCACTGATCATTTGATACTAACTAATTAGCCAATCATGAGTCAACAATCTTGCTACGTAATATGTTGCCTGCCTGGGAGGTGGACGTATTCAGTGGCTGGGAGATTCTTCTTTAATTGTTTGGACATACAGCTAAATGTGTACAATTATTAGCCTCTAAAAATCATATCGCTACATTTCGAAATAGGTCTAAAAGGTGTGACAACATTACTTTTTACAAGTAGGTCGATGTTCAACATCTAAAGAAGTTTTATGTTTATTTTTGGTTAGTTCCTCATTCGAGTACCGACAATTCCATGAATGTTAGCAATGTTCTCTCACTGGTTTCATCATTACACTCGTATCTATCATTATCGCTGCGAATATTCGAGAGGGAGAAATACGATGTTAATGGAATCAAAGAGTACACAAACTACAGAATTCTTAAATGCTAAGTATTGGAAATATTATTATTTTTTTATTTGATTTGGTTTGATTTATTTTACTTCCCTTCTTGTGCCACTTTTGGCTAATTTGCGAAGATGGGGACGGGTGATTATATGATGAAATTGATGAATAGACATCACAAACATCCATGCCCAAGCCAGGATTCGAACCCAGGACCCCTGGCATCGCAGCACGATGTGCTAACCACTCCGTCACGGGACCAGCTGGAAATGTTAAAAATGGGCTCCCAGCCCTGACAGTCTAGTAATAAAACTGCTTTTTTTTTTAAGAGGCCCTGGGTTCGATCCCAGGTGTAGGTAACATTTCATTAAGTGGTTCGGATTGCACTAGAAGCTGTAGCTGTTGTCCCATTAGCTTCAGTGCATATAGTGAACCCTAATACAAATCCAATCAACAAATAATTGCAATGCGGTGTGAAAATCAGCATGCTTGGGTAATTTTATTGCTCGCAGTCCTAATCCTACATGTTAATTAATTATCATATGTGAGGTTATAAAATAATTTCTGCAGTACCGCCACAGTGGTCAAATTTGATCCTGTACAGGAGAATCAATCTTTGAAGCACATCTAAAACAATTGATCCAATTCTGATAAGTATGCATAACTTATTCTGAAATAAAATTATAATCTTCGGCAGTTATCAAAGTTATCAAAGTGCCCAGTTCAAGAGTTGCAACTATATTCATTGCTTTATGTCAATGTATTTGTCTCCTAGTGGAGGTGAATTTGTAGTGAAAATATTTTTGTACCTTGAGAGTGGCACCTCATTTCTCGCATTTTCCCCATTTTTAGCCCTAAGTTCTGAAGTCTAGTCATCATAGCAAAGAAAATGGTATAATTAACACACTTTCTATTCAAAAATGGTATTGTTTATTTGATGCCTTCTTTATTAAGTTAGTGCCGCTTTTCTGAAGCACGAAAAGCTACAATCTTTTGCCGCTTCGTATGTTATGATTGGACAATGTAGAGTTATTGGCTCTCTATGAGGCGGAAGGGAACTCAAAATAAAGACCCTTCGGCAGCTGCTTGCACTCGTTGAAACATTCAAAATTGCCTTTTACGAACTTTATAACCTTTGTGCTATTGAAATGTGACCTTATCAACGGCAAATCAAGTGTTACCTTCACAATTGAACTGGTAATGAGAGGTTGAGTGCTCTATCTATTCTGTCCTTCGAAGAGCTTGCAAACTCTTTGGATTTAAACAAGGTTGTAGCTTCTAGTATTTCTCACTATGGTTCTCTTTCTCATTTTAGCAAAATAGTACTCACACTCTTTACATAGAAATAGTATTACGTGTAGTATTTATACATATGTCCAGCGAGTTGATAATGAATGTAGTTTTTATGGTGTATTTTGTACTGTTCATATGAATAGTAAGTGTATGATATTATTCCACTCAATAATGGCTTAGGAACAGAAAACAATATAATTATTGCATTGCATTTCACGTAAAAGATTTGTGACTAAAATAAATTTTGTATATTATGAGACAAACATCTCGGTTCTGATTTATTCTGACTGTAAAATATGTCACTGGTAAAATTATACCATAGTAAAGTATTAAGTTACTACCTTTTAGCCAGTATTAGTTAGTCCCCCAAGAATTTGACTCCGAAATCTGTAGCCCCCACTCATTTCAGGCTGGCGCCGTCACTGGTGTGGTGGAGGGTTAATAATCATACTCTGTTGATATAGACTGATCATTTGATAATTCTAATATTTCTATAAATATCCCATAAGTGCAAACTTGGGGGGTGTATGTTCTAGCACCTAAAATTACTAAAGATGAGCATGTATTAAATATATTAAATAACACACTGTCAATTTTTCTCCCCCCCCCCCAAAAAAAATATTTCAAGGTACTGCTTCTGAAATAGCCTACAGATGCAATCTGTCCTAGGATTCTGTGGAGCAAAGCCATGCATAACTGTAGAAAAGGGGAGCAGTGCAGTGTTCTGCTGCAAACGGCTGATAGCTGCTGTCATGTTGTTCCTCCATACACTCACGTTCCCTCTCACATATTGGTCAAGCCCTCTCAATTTCTATTTGAGCCGAAGATTTGTCTTCGTTTTCTTGCTTCCTGGGGCAGAGTATAATTTAAAATTCAACCTTTTTCTTGTTCTTTTACGTAGTATATTAATCAGTGCATGGAATAAGTTACTTTTTCAGATAACAAATATACAGTTAATTGTGCAGTTGCTTTTCTGCACATTTCAACACTAAAAATAATTAATCTTCGTGCATACATTTGTTGTGAGCAAGTGTTTCATGTTTTGCACTTTCTAAGTATAACATTTATACGTAATTTTCTTGCCTCTATATTTTCATGTTGAAACAAATTTTATTATACAGGGTGGTCCAGAAAAAGGTAACCGAACACATAAATAAATACATTTCGGTTACCTTTTTTGGGCCACCCTGTACTTAATGAAAATGTGTGTAAATTTTACACATGTCATCGGTGCGAATAAAGTATGACTTGCATTCTAAGAGTCGTGGCATCTGACTGCCATGCGGAAGACCCAGGTTCAGTTTCCAGGTGGGTGATATAAGGTTGGAATTTTTCCAGCCTTGTCCCAGCATAAAGTGGCTGTGGGGTTCACCCAGCCTCAAGTGAATGGGTACCTGGGAGTGTGGCACATCACTTCCATGATGGCAGAGGTTGAAAATATGTGGAACCCTACCCCACTTCTTCTAAATGTGCCTTCATGGCACGGTGCAATTTGCATGGGCAACTTAAACTTACCTTTAACCTTGGCTTAAGACAAAGGTGGAGCTCAAACCTGCAATAAATCTGTGATTTCCTACAAATCCAGTCCACTAACATTCTCAATGGCACTCCCATGTTAAAATTAGAAATGCTAGACAACGGGTAATATCAAATTTACATCACATGCTTATACACAATATTTATTGTATGTTTTCTTTTCAGTGGCAAAATTCATTACACGGAAATGTATGATATGTTGAAAAACATGGATCCCCCTCTTGGTTTTGGCAACAAATGTCCTAACAGACTTGCTTACAAGAAGCTGATAAGAATGAACATGCCGATTGATGATGATGGTCGAGTAAACTTCACAACCACCCTTTTTGCTCTTGTTCGAGAGAATTTGAGCATAAAAATGAGAAGTGGTAAGTTAATATGTAAATATAATATTAGACTGGAGCTAATATCAATGCCGATGTATTGGTATTGATTGTATTTTATGTACTGATATCGGTTGATACTTTTTATAGCATTTTGATCATTGGTGGGGTCCGGAAAAATGCCTTTCGATAGTTGCACGGAGACTAGTTACCCTGAAAATTATGTAAAAATAGAAGTCTCCCTTGATTTTGTACCAATATTATGTGAAAAACTGTCATCCACTAATATTAAATTTTTAACAACTTTTAATTATTTCAGTTTTCAAGGATCTGTATCATTATCAGTGAAAAGCAGTTACATGCCCAAATGGGGTTGGTGGGGTTATAACCCCCCCCTTTGGCCCAGTATTCCTTAAAAAAAAAAAGGACATCAAATGCAGGAAAAGATAGCAAAATGAGGGCAGACTACTAAAAAATGTATACCTAACACCCCCCCTTTTTGAAAATCCTGGGCATGCCACTGGTGAAAAGTATTGGTTTCAGAATGGGTGTTAGTTAAAAGTGGTATCAGTTCAGTCCTATATAATATGTTTGAAAATTATCCAAAAACAGAAATCACGTTGTTCTTCACTTTGCATGTACTAATGGGAGACATAGACTTAAAGGTATGGTAGGCTTCATTCACTGTGAAAGTTTATTGGGAGAAATTAAATAACAAAGATGAAAATAAAAAATCATTATGGAGTTCTCTTGTTCATAAATAGATTAAGAAACTTTGTACAGAGGAAAGATAATTTGAATGGCCTGGTAATATTTAGGTTTCGTAATTAAAATCTTGCATTCTCAGTTTTAGGAGGTAAAAATAATTCATCATTTCTCTGTTCACTGTTTGTAAGATTCAATGTATAACGTTTTCTTTTGTGTTAAATTTTTCCTATTGTTACAACTGGAACATTGATCAAATTACAAGTAAAGAAAATAAATAATTATCCAATGAAGAGAACATGTGTTCTAAAATGTTAGAGCAAAAAAACATATTTACTTGCTTGTAACAGCCAGAAATTACAACAATCTGTTTTTCCTTGTGGTTATTCATGCAGTGTGCACAAACTGCAAATACAGGCAGCTCCTAGAGAGCAATATGACTGCAATAGAAAGGAAATGTAATGTTTGAACTCCATTCTAATGTTGATTTCTTTCTTGCAGCTGATGAAATGGACCAGGCAGATAACGAACTGAGGGAGACGATACGATCCATTTGGCCTCTGCATGCTAAAAAGATGCTGGACATTCTGGTTCCTAAAACTGAAGGCAAGTATTGATACTTATTCATTCCATATTCTCACAAGTTCCTCCTGTTTTGTCTGACCTTCTTGGTGTTGAATTGTTTGGCACAGGGTGCTATGATAGGGGTTCCATATTTGGATCTTGACTTTGGCATGGGTGTTCTCTGTGAGGGTCTCTGTTCATCAATTTCATCATATCATCACTCATTCTCATGGCACAAAAGAAAAGTAATAACCTAATCAATCAATTCTTCTATTTTGCTGTTCTTGCAAAGTTCTACGGCATAAAATGTAACTTGTGGAGCCATTTCGTAGCAATATAAGATGTTATATTCTTAACCCCTTAAGTGTGGAATTCGTTGAACAAGTCGCTACTGGAAAATGTAGGTTTTTCGTCAAATTCAGTATTCGCCTCCGCATTGTGCTGCTGTAGTGCGGAAGGCATATATATACGCTTTATGTTTGTTTCAACTATATTCGATTTACTGTGGCGTATATAGTCACACAGACGTTTGGTGAGATAGTTCTAGCTGTAGTAGAAACAAAAAATAGTAGCCAGAGAAGAAAAGGATGAAAAAGAAGAAGACAAAAAGAAAGAAGAAGAAGGGAAAAATTAGTTTTGTCTTCTTCTTTTTGTCTTCTTTTTCTCTTGTTACTATTTTTTGTTTCTACTACAGCTAGAACTATCTCACCAAACGTCTGTGTGACTATATATGCCACAGTAAATCAAATATAGTTGAAACAAACATAAAGCGTATATATATATATATATGCCTTCCGCACTACAGCAGCTTAATGCGGAGGGCGTATATATATATATACCATCCACACTTAAGGGGTTAAGCATGTCCCCCCTCCTCTCTCTCTTTCTTGCTAAAATAAGATTTATTCCATTCATTTGATCATCTATAATACAGACTGTACAATGATATTGAACAGGTCATGCTTATAACTAAGTATCTAAATTATAAGGTTATGCTACATAAAAAATAGTAAAACAACACTAATATAATTCATATTCAAAAAATGTGTCACACTGCTACAGCACACATTGATGTATATAGATGAAAACAGCACAGATTATAGTTATAAAAGGACAGTTACAGTTGGTACATGATGAAAAACAGGACCAAATCTCAACTACATGTTAAAAGGCTTTCATATATATACACATTAGAGTACTGCATCGGACCAATTTCACTCGCTCAAACTCGTTCGAATCTCCCACGCTCGAATGTGTTACGCTCGTAGTGTAATGATTGACAACATCCTGTATTTCAGTGCCTAATAAGTAGCACTCAACCTAAAACCTATGCATGGAAGGAAACCCCTCTATGCAATTACAATTCTAAGTAATAATTCTGTATATTATTATGTAAGGCTCAAATACAATATATATAAAACTATGAAATATCTACAGACCGAGGAGGCACATAGTGGTTCGGATCCCACTTTAAACTGTAGGTCCAGTCCCAATTAGCCTATCTGTGCATAAGGTGGACTTAAAATACCAAATAAAACAATCTACAGACCGAAACGTAAAATGAATACAGATGCTGACAGACCTGCCTAAGCAATTACAAGTATTGTATTACAGTGCAACAAGTATTTTCTATGTGTACATCATTGTTCACTTACCGAAAAGAATAACAATATTCTGCGAAATAATAAAATGCAGTTATAACATTCAATCGAACATTATTTCAATGTGAAAATTATTGTAGAAACATAAAATGTCAGCCTTGGTAGTTTCAGCCCATAATCATCTATTCCATTTTCACATATCTCGGTAAGATACACAAAACTGCATTTTAACATGGAGATGATGATTATGTTCACTTATTTTTCAATTTCACTTTGTCTTTTACTTCACGATCCATATTTGACGACCCACTACCATAGACAAATTACGGAAATACATGTACTATTAGGGTTCGAGAGTTTGGTCGTTTTTCGCTTGAGCAGAAGAGCTATCAATTCTGTGTGCCATCTAGCGTTGACCATGTGAACTATTTGCCGCTCGAGCGAAAAACGCTCATTGCAGCACTCTAATACACATGCATATATATAAATAGTAATAAAATATCTCCTTTCTTTACATATTAAAATCCATAATTCAAATGTCCATCAAAATTTAAACATTAGAAACTCTCTTACATCATAAAATAGGTTTGATATCAATATTTTGCTTATTGCTTTTTTAAATTTCTTCATATTGTAGCTTCTTATTTTTGGTGGTACTTTATTATACAGCTTTAAACCTTGGTATCCTATGGAATTTTGTGTTTTTGTTGTGCGAAGTGAATATTTTTTTTTTTTTTTGCCTCTAGTGTTATGGTCATGTATATCTTGATTTTTTTAAAACATGTTAAAGTTTCTATGAATGAAACACAAGGCTTCCAGTATATACATGGAAGGTAATGCTAACTGTATGTTAGCCATTGCTATAGTGTAAACCTGATTTTACATTTTTCTGTATTATATATTCAAACTTTGTGGTCCCAATCAAGCCATATATTATTTTTTTCTTTCCAGATTTCACAATTTCCCACATTTTAAGTGTACTTAAGTGGTCCTTTGAAAAACATATCAAAATTCCACTGATTATGTTAACAAGATTACAAATCTTTTAATTTCAGGTAGAGCATTATGCTTGTTTTCAAGAAATATTTATTATTTTTATATACGAGGCGTATTCGTAAAGTAAGTACCGTTTGCAAATATTGCCGCTGTAGCGCTGCAGTCACAACCATGTGAGTTCTCGCTGACGTCCTTCATCCGTTAGTAAGCCACGGGCAGTCGTGGGAGCAGGTCATGCTTTTTCTTCGTAGGTTTATGAAGGTTTGACATGTTCAAGAAAATCAATCGGCCCGTCGACTGTGAAGTCAAGTCTGTGATTCGTTTTCTCAATGCAAGAAACGTAAAACCAGTAGACATCCACCGTCAACTGTGAGAGGTCTTTATTTTTTTATGTTTAAAGAAGGTCGTGAGACAGTTCACGATGAGTCAAGGAGCGGTCGGCCATCTGTTGTGACCGAGGATTTGGTGCGTGCGGTCGACACGGAAATTCGTGAAAACAGACGCTTCACAATATCGTTGCTTTCCATGGAATTTCCACAAATTTCAAGAAAACAGTCCTGTACGAAATTGTGACAGATCTCCTGGAATATCGAAAATTGTGGTCAGTGTTTCAACAAGGATGATGACGTTGAAGCAGGAGTGCATGGATGGCTTTCATCAGAGGCCGGAACATTCTATGATGATGGGATACAAAAACCAGTGCCACGCTATGACAAATGCTCGAAAAATGGTTTAAACTATGTAGAAAAGTAGTTTAAGGTCTGTAGAATGCAATGCAAATAAAAAACGGTACAAAACTATTTTACTTTATTTCTTACACCCTTTCGGTACTTACTTTCCGAATACGCCTCGTATATATTGTCTAAAAAATTTAACTCTTAAATGCCAGGATGCCACATTTAGCATTTTCGACTTTTGGAACATGCTGAGGCTTGGGTAATGTTCAGAGATACATGTTTTGAGTGGGCCTGGATGTATCTCATTGGTAATTAGTAAAGTTTAATTTCATTCTGGCTATATTTGTGGAAGGTTAAATTTCCCACCAAAAACAAGCACAGCTTTCAAATTAGAAAATAATATTTTTCTCCAAAATTATCAGCATCAGTTGTGCAATTCTTGTCACGAGAATAGAATACATATCAGGCAATATGCATGTGCTTGCTATTTTAAACCCTTGTGTCTTAATGTTGCCTACATGGGGGCCCAACAAAGTTCAAATTTCAATAAAAAAATAAGTTTTTTTATTTCTTCTTCTTCTTTATCTACTTGATAATTGAAAATGGTTTTCTTCTTTCAACTAGAAGCCTATAGCCTAGTCAGTACTGAAGAAAACTAGGTATAATTTGTAACTCCAGCATTCTTAGTTTCCGAGATATACAATTTTAGTGCAAACCTTGCGGAATTTCAAATTCCCCCCTGGTGTTGGTGCCTACACATAGAAAATCAGCCCTGGCGTTTAAGGATTAAATACAGTAATCAAATATAATGTTATCTCTATGTTATATTTGCATATACTGGAATTTTTGTTTGCATAACTAGATGTAACTTAAGTACTTCCTTTTTTTGTAATTCTAACTATCTTCCAGAAATAGGGAAAGGAAGAATGACAGTTGGTAAAATATACGCTGGTTACCTTATTTTGGAAAACTGGAGAACAACACGATTTGGCCAGATTGAACCAACTGGGCTTCCAGTAAGTTACTTGAAATTATTAATTTTGTTTTAAAATGTAAATTAAAAATATTTTGCAATAGTTCTATTTTCAGATTGTACTAGCACATTTATATGTAACTGAAAATTCCTTAATTATTTTAAAACTAGATCTTTCAATACACATAGAAAAGAGAAAATATTTTAAGGCTATAAGTTAGTGTTATGTGAAATTTAGCTTCTTTGCCATTGTAATTGTACATTAATACATCATAGTACAAGAAAGCTGTATATGTTTTAAGTATGTAGCAAACAAGCACTGAGAGATATTAATTTATGTATCAGAACAACATTTTTCATTCTGTTTATTAGGCATGAGACTGACTAATAGGGACTCTCTTAATATTGGCTGATATATCTACAAAATTGCCTTAAATTTATCGATTCGATTTTTCTACATATAGCCTGTACTTAAGTGATAGTTTTACTATTTCGTTGTTGATTTTATGTCTATAAACTTTTAATTCACGCACCCTGGTTTGTATAGTATATGGAGTTCTTTTTCTGAGATAAAACCCATTGCAGTCACCTAGTTACATACATTGAGTAAGAGGTGAATGAACCAATTCTGCATTAAACATTTGCCATTTAATATTTGAATGGTAGAATGTTAGTTATTTATATCTGTCAATCCACAATATTTATCATCACATTTGCATATGCACTATAGTGTAGGAAATACACACACACACAAATATTATAATAGGATCTCATAACAGTATTATTGAGGTTTTACAAAAAAAGGGAGAGTTTTAATGAAAGTTTGCCTTTTTGGGGTATAAATTGTACCTCTTATTTATGGAGATTATTATTCTAAAATACAAAACTAAAATGATAATATTTATTGTTTAAAATTGAGGAATGATGGGGACAAATAAAATACATAAATTCAAGGGCGTACTGGATACTTAGTCTCAATATATATGTATCTTTCAATAACAGGACTACATTCCTCAAACAAACGAACATAAAAAAAAAAACAAGTAGTTGTTCATTTTTTCTTCATACAGGTAATGTAATTTACAGTCAAATAGCATCTAAAATGCACATGAGATACAGAAAAATTGTCTTTCATCATGATCAAACTATTTTCTTTTCAACAAGCAATTTAGAAGTGACTGTATATATCACCATTCCACGTTCTTTAACTCATAAAATTTTCCTCATTGAACATAAATGCTCGGAATTTATTACAAAACAAAATATGCAGATATATATTGTTTCGTTTTGAGGCTAAACTTAAATGATTTTTAGGTTTATTATTCCTGTGAAATAAATTCTGCTTTCTTGAAAGAATCAGTTTTTCTTGTGTGTAGGTATTTACATGTACTGCGTCTAGTGTGTTAGTCTAAGTATGCACCTTCATTTGTTTTTATTTCATAACATGAAGCTGTTTTTGTAAGTAGGTGAGTGATTAAGGTTTCACACAAGAAAGGGAGAGTTTTAAATGAAATTATTTCTTCGTGTGAAATAGATTGTAGCTCTTTTTCATGGGGATTATTATTTTAAAATATGAAATAATTTTATTTATTGCTATAAATTGAGGTGGGGGTGAATAAAATTTATAAATATGACGATCTATGCTAAGTACGTCAGATTTAATGTTGGTTGAGTTGTCCCTTAAAATGAGATGGAAGACAATCAACATTTAGTTATTCAAGCATATACAGAGTGTTTCAGAAATGTGCATAACCCAAATAAGGAGAAAGAATGGAAACTCTCACTTAATTCCAAGTCAGACTCGGACACAAGCAAAAAAATACACTGTCTGTTGTATGCAACTGAATGTCAACTGACGTCTCACCTTTTTCATTCTCCATCTCTCATGGAAGTCGAGGGCCATGCAACTTCTTACCTGCTGACTTGTCATGAGGCAGGATCCTGGCACACCATGCAGTGTAGTATATACAGAAAAAATGCTAGAATATCATTTTCTGTCTTACTTATGCAAATATTTATGCACACATCTCAACAGAGATATTCCCAACATCTGTTCATATGGCGTATGCTCTCAGCTAACAGAATGGTTACCACTCTCTAGCCTTTGATGCAAGTTGCATTCTGGGTTGAATCCCTATTAGGTCCCAAAATTTCAGTATGGACTCAGCATTGTAAGCATATTTAAAAGAAATAACGCTGTGCCCTGGTCTAGAATTCAAAAACAATGACAATAGGATAGAACATCCCTCAATTAAATCTGCTTAGCAACCCTCAAAGAGCTGTTTCAACAGAACATTGTTTTTTTTCTTTTAAAGTTAAAGTGAAGTCCTTTCTAATTCCTGGTACTTCTTTCTGGCACACCCTGTATATTTTCGTGGCAAAAATAATGGAATGAGAGTCGTATTTGTGTGAATAATGTGTATGTTTTGTTGAGTGTTTTCCCATGAAGTAGTGAAAATGGGAAAAACGGTAACTGAAATATTTCTTCATTGTATTGGTGTAGCCTATCGTCAATGGATGCTTGAACTATTAGACTAGAACTGTTTTGCACAAATGGCTAAAAGATTAAAATGTAGTAATGATGCGTGAATGAGAGTTGCTCGATATTTTGCACATGTAGTAGTGTCTAGCATATACGTATACCTCATAATTTTCTCTTTCTTATACAATTCTGTTATCTGTTATTAATAGGCACATCATCCACCAGATATCCAGAATATGATGACTAAATATTTCAGTTGATTGTTGTAACACACTTATTCTTTTTCATATGTTTAAACCCAGCAGCAAATAATGTGTGAACTTTATTTAAACAAATATGTTTGTAATATTTCAGAAATAATTCTTTAGTAACATGTACAACGCTTCAACCCATCAAATATATACTCCAAGCATACTAGTTGTGTAGGTGTAAGTGATTAGTGCTGAATGCATGTCTCTCTATTTTTTTTATTGAATTATATAGACAGTGTTCTACCTTGCCATAGCTGTCCCTTTTTTTAAGCCATTACTAGATGTTCTTGAAAAACACAATATGTGCTGTTCTTGTGAAATTTACACAATGGTTGAAAGTGTTAGCTGTACCAATTACAAGATCAAAGACATTAAGAATGAATAACAATTATGATTAAATCAAGTAATCAATTGTAATATTACGTTACATTCTTCAGATATTTATCATTGGTTTCTCTAAAGCTGATTGGTAGCAGTCCAGAGAAAATTCCGATTGTTATGGAGTCATTAAAATATTCTGTGAAATTCCTATAATTTGTATTATCATTTTGGCAGATAAACCTGATAATTGTAAAAATTTCAAGGTAGTGTGTAAGTTGTAGGAATTTCCATGTGTTTTTTAATAAGTCCTGAATGATACAGTTTACTCTTGACTGTATATTTTGCATAATGCATGGTTAATCAAAAAGAAAGAGCAGATTTCCAAATATTATTTCCAACAAACAGTACACGACAGAAACAAGATCCACACATCATTGGATAGATTAAAATTCAAAGTTTTGTTGTACAACAATTGGTTTCATGTGTGCACTAACAATGACTTTTTTTCTCGTTGTGAGTAAATGATGCCACAGGAAAAGTCGTTTTGTGTGCTAAAATTTGCAAAGTGTGAATTCATTGTGCAAGTGCAATGTGAATTCCACCATAGATTCAAGAAACAGCCACCTCATCAGAAGCAAATTTCAAACTTGGAACCTTTTTCTGTCCGATGATGTGTCGATTATATTCCTGTCGCGTATGGTTTGTTGGAAATAACATTTTAAAATCTGTTCCTTCTTTTTTTAATAACCCAGTACATTAACATAATAACTTGAATGCACGGTGAGCTAACCTAATAAGTTGCAATTTACCTGTTGCTAATTCAGTTCATAGAGCTAAAAATTGTAATTTCTTGAATAAAAACATGAAATCTGCATGTGTAAATGTTTGCCCTGTCACCTTTCTGAGAATAAATTCCATAAAGATTGATTCATAAAACCATTTTTTTTTAAAAAAAAAATCCATTCATTCATGGTGTCTTTGACTTAACGTAGTGGTGTGTAACACACATTAGATGAGCCAGTGTTAGTTTTAATATTTTTAAGGTACTGTAGATGTGTTGTTTACAACAAATAAGCTCCACCAGTTATTTATGCAACAATAAATACAGGAACACACAAAATTAGTGCCAAGATCAGATGTGACAATAATAATTTGTGTTTGCTTTCAGGATAAAGCTGCTCATAGTCCTCCCAATGATGCGGTAGTATTCTTTAGAAATTTTACACCTACAGTACTTATTACCTTTTTTTGTAGACAATTTCTTCAATTTATACACCTTAATATTTCTGTCAAGAATTTTCTGGTTTCAACATTACCAAAATTCACACAAAATTTCTTCAATAGCAACTGTCTGTTCCTCTTTTTTTCTGTCTTATTTGTAGAATACGCTTTGAAAATAGTTTAAACCTAAAAATAAAAAGAAACCTTTAGAACCTAGTACTGTTTTCAAAGCATATATGTAATAGAAAAAGTTGTCTATCTTCTCAAAAGAGTATTAAAGCACAGAAACATTTTTCTTCGCTGTTGTATCTTTTGCATGGCATGCTGAATGTGGACCTTGTGCATGAAGAGTTAGTTGGAAGCTATGCTAGATGTGTTTGCCCACATATTTACTAATAGTTTAAGCTTGAATGGTGAAATAGATTTAGATAAAGAGGTATGTAGTCGGACTGATAGAATAAGAAGTAGGAACATAAGACACAGTAGCTTGGGGTAACAAATTAGTCCAAATATTTTGTGAACAACAAAAGCAGCTGAGAATGTGTTAATAATTATTTTTTATACAAGAATAAGTATGAAATGTTTCACTAATCTGAGTGTTTTCATCTATGACCATAATTTTCGTTTCATTTATTTGTTGTTTACGTTTTATCTTCTTTCAAATATCTTAATAAATAGATGTCTTTGCCTTGTTTGTTCTTTGCACACAACCATATGCTGATTTACCGTTGGCAAATAACAGCACCAGTAGCTTCTTTTTTTGCAATATATAAACTTTGTATTTACAGTGAACATAAGATAATTTCCTTAAGTTAATCTACAGTAATACCACATGATATAAAGTAACATTATTTACTTTAATAATTGCGCGTCAGTTTCATTTTTTGCAGTGCTATTATCTTTTTTCCTATATTTTTTTTTGTTAATTTCATGTTCAGTTATGTTTTGCTCTGTATCCTTTGTACTGCTAAGTTTTATTTTGACTTGTTTGTCAGCATTCATCATTTTTTGACTGCTTGATGGACATGGCGTGGTCAGGCAATGGAAGGGGCTCTTTGGAGCCAGATACGGCTGAAGAGCAGTTGCACGAGGCAGGTTTCGGAAGACGGAGTTTCCGAGGAAGCAAGAGGTGAGTGTTATGCGAAAATAATAATTTTAAAATAAGCAATATTGTTAATATTTATTAGGGCTGAACCAATCCAGTACTTCAAAATTAGTTAATTTTTCAATAGGCATTGTTCAGACAAAGTGAGATTTTTACAGAGGATATTCAAAAAGTTTCACCAGAATGATCGTGAGACTGGATTTTAATGTAACATTGTTGCCGTCGACTGTGGGAAAGTGGAGAAAATGACTGCTTACATCAAATTGTTATTTAAATCCATTGCTGTGCACATGGCTCGAGCGATCATTCTGGTATAGAATTGCCCATGCTGCAACTGTAACTCGCTGCTGCATGTTCAACACCATCTTGGCTAATGATGTAAGCTTGGGAATGTGACTTATATCTGAACTGAAACCTTGAAGTTTCAAATTTAATATGCCATTCACCATTTCCCTCTGCATTGTACAATAACACACTACATTTACTTCAAACTTCTAGCTACATTTGTGATCACCCTGTACAACAGTTGTACTATGCCCAAAAACTCTTCACACACACTCACTCCCCCCCCCCCCCTCTTCCTTTTCTGCTCTTTTCTTTGAGAATCCTCATTTATATTCGAAAATTGCAGCAAGGACAGAGCAAATAGGATTACAAACAGAATAATACCTCCAGAGAATCCCACTATGCAGTACCGGTAGCAGAATAGTGAATATCAATCAATATATTTGTGTACTATTTCAAAAGTTCAGTTTCTTTATAGACACCTAGTATTCATTGAGTAATTTGGGAATTCTATGACTCAAATTCTAAGGTACAAAAGGTTGAGAATAGTGTTTTTTTTAACACTAAGTTTGTGAAATAACACCGATTTAAGAAGAAGAGAGGGAAAGTACTTACTCAAAAGTCAGTCTGTGAATTTTTAGGCAAAATGTGCATGCTTACATTGAGTGCGTTTCAAAAGTCTTAATGAAATGAACAAATTCAACAAAGATAACTGGGCTCGTGAACCCACAGCATTTTGTTTAGAGAAAGTTTCCTCATGGCATCCAGCGGAAGGATGTCCTTCTGGCAGAAATAAACTCCTACTGAGGATACTGTTACTCATTTTAATCACATTGTAAGAAGAGTTAAGGCACACTCATCTTGTGCATGTTGCTTCATATTGCTCTCTGTTAAAATTATAATACTTTTTTCCAAACTAGTGCAGTTTGAAGCCATCATGCACGTGCATTGTCTGCATGCAGCAGAGGATTCTCAACAAACAAACCAGCCTCCTGGCCCGTGCGTTTGGTGAATCTCGTTCTTTCATGAAACGCATGGAAAGCGACTTTTGGGACAGCATAACCAACCTCACGAAATGCACGAGAGCACTTATGGGACGGTCAGTTACCATAACTCATTTAACATGTTAAACTCGTGCGATTTTCAGAACGGGCCCATTGTAATTATTTTCCCTTCTTATCCTTCTGAGCAATTTTAAATTGCCGCAATGTTGATTTATTGAATTAAAATTTTTGGATGTATCGGCACATTAGGCCATTTTACACCCTTCGATCTATGTGGGGGAGGCCCTTTAACTAAAACCCTTACCTCAAAATTAAAAAGGGGGGTGTTGTAAAAAGCCACTTGAGAAAGGTTAAAAATGCAGGTTGTAAATGGATCTGCATAGGACAAACACAACATATACAAAAAGATAAGGACAGTTTAAAACTACCTCAGAAACAGTGGAAAAGATCTGCTCTTCTCAAAAATCTAAAAACATTGGCTAAAACACTATCATCGTCTCCCAAGATAGAAGACAAATCGTTGGGAAGGTTAAAACCCTGTCTGAGTTAATTAAAATCGGTAGTGTGTGATTACTTCCATAACATCCCTAACTTATTGTGCCAGTCTCGCTAGTAAGCCTACCAACAGTCTAGAACGTGAGCAAGAGCATTAGCGATAGGCGCTGGGTTGAGATGACGTCATCATCTCGCTTGCTGATTGGATGCTTCTAGAGTTACGACTTGCTTCTAAGCTGCTAATACAAAACAGCCAGGGATGTTACGGAAGTAAGCTCACTCTACCGAGAAGAATGTGCCGAACACTTAAAACAACGTCACAAGTATGACACAACGGAGGGTTCAGTCCTTGCAACAAATGACGATGTGTGAGACAGCTGAGTCCGATTCGGAGTAGAGTTCAGATGTCTTCTTCTCGACGGGAGGGATGGGACGAGGAACATCATGCACCAGTGGTTGGCTTGATAGCTCGAAGCTTGTTCCCACAATGTTGAACTATCAGCATTGATTTCAAAATAGAATTGGTTCAGCCCTAATTCCGTGTATCTTCTATTTCAACAGTTAAATGGATTGGAAGGGGGGATAAGACCCATCTTTTATCATCGATACATTATTTCCCTATCATTCGACAAATAAAATGCTTTACGTTATATTCACCTATAAAAATATTTCAAAATTTTAAACTAATGTTATCATAAAGAATAAATGAATTTCACTTGTTTAAATTGTAATTTACTTTAAATATAGTAAAGTTAGTAAGTTGTATTCATCACTAATAGGAAAATATTGTTGTTTTTTTGGTTATTTTCATTCAAATTTTCCATGTGTTCCATTGTTAAGCATTTGAGTTCAGTGAGAGGAATATATCCCTATTAATTCTCCCTCAGTCACGCTATTCTCTCCATATCATAATTTTGTCAGTAGAGCTATTTTTGTAAAAAAAAAAACTCTCTTAAACTCTTGGTCTTAGAAACAACAGACTTCTTTCTAGCCCATTTTTGCTACAGTAATAGGCCACACAATTCTTTATTCAAATATTGTGTAAATTTAAAGTATGATATTGTGAATATCGTGAAAGTTTAACAGTATGATTCGTGTTTTGATCATCTACCATCATAACAGCTTGCTGCTGTTCAATTATTCCTTAAGTGATAATATTGCTACTGAATTGTATTTATTAAATGTTTTTCCACTACCAGTTAAATAGTATATGATTTAATCTTCTGTAAAATTAATAGAACTGAGTTGATATATCGCTACCCACCGATACTAGATACCAATACCAGGTATTGGTATTAAGAAGTATTGGTTGAAATTTAACCACCAATACTGGCCGATACTTCTCCAAAGAGAGTGTCACGTGGCATGTGCGCAGATTTCATACAACACTTTTGTTGAGTCTAAATATGCTGATGCTGACCTCTGGCAGAGTGGTTAGCACAGCATGTTACGATGCCAAGGTTCGAATTTCATCCTGGTCATGGGCGTTCTTCATCATTTTCATATTCATTATATTATCACTCATTCTCATCACTGCAATTAGCAAAAAATGCAGAAAGGCAATGCTAAATAATGAAGATCAAAATTTTTAAAATTTAAATATCCTGTAAATTATGCAAAAAGCATGATTTTCGTTATTTTTATAGCATTATTATGGGGAGAAATGGATTTTGTGGTTACATGATTATCTTATATGAAACTATGAATATTTTAAAGCAAAACTCTGGTAAATTGCTATAATGTGGTTTAGCCAAAACTGGCAGAAAAGCATCTCTAAATAAGAGAAATATAAATACATAATTTTACTGTAGTTTGTTGAGTTGTTATTGTATTAAAGATTCGCTATCATATTTGGTATTCTACAAGTTTGTCACAAAATTGAATGTTTTCACATAAAATTCAAATATTTTTTTGTTTTGTTTTCAACAATTGAGTCCCAATTATACATTTTCCTGCATTATACATTCATTCCTCATTGTCCTGATATAGCCATTTGTTGTAAAAAGTGTTTCCGGATGATTTTACACTTTTCTGCATTTCAATTTTTTAGTCTTGGGTCTCGTTAAAACCAAAATCGAAGTTTTTTCACTGTACTTAATATGGTGCTGAAAATCACTTCCCTGATATGCTGTGCCCAATACAGCCAGATGTTATTCAATGGACTACCTTCTAGTCCCTCCTACATAATGCTCTATTGTCTCTGTGTATAAATAAATTACATCCTGCAGATGTTCACATGTTAATAATAATAATAATAATAAAGGAAGCAGTGGTAGTGATAACTGTCTTCATAACTATGCGATTGAAACTAAAAAAGTATATCTGTCTCATCCACATTTCCCTTCATGTTATTTTACACTAGTGATAGATGTTGATAACAAGTGATTATCAACTAATGAATTGGTTCAATGTTATTTTCTGCTTTGAAAGCACTGTAAATAGCTGGTAAGTCACACTATTAAGTGATTATACTTTTACTGATAATATGGCATTAAATAGATAATAGAGAAAGGTTAGATTAATCGGTACTCTATTGATGTGATTTTTGCCAATATTTTTTTTATTAATATAAATATTTAATTCATAAAGTAAAAGTCTAAATATACTAGTTCTTTTCTTAAGTAAAGCATATTGCAGTCACTTGGTGGCATGCATTACTATTTGTTATTGTTGAGTTGGTGTTTTAAGTCCACTTTATGCACAGTAAAGCTAATCGGGACTGGACCTACAGTTTAAAGTGTGATCCGAACCACTATGTGCCTCCACCGGGTATCTAACCCGGGAGCCCTTGATTACAAGGCGAGGATGCTACCACTGCGCCATCGGGAGACATGCATTAATTAAGGTGGTGAATAAACCTGACAGGCTCTTTATGGAACATTTTCATCTTTACACCAGATTGGTGGAATATCACTTATCAATATATCTTTTTCAGCCAAAGTTTCATATTAGCTCATCTGATTCAAAAATTGCCAAATATTTAGTTCTGAACCAAAATGTTACATTCACCTTCTTAATATATGTATGTATTGATGTGTTTTACTTTAAGAAAAGCTATATATTTTAAAATAAAAATTATTCTTTAACTTTATTAGTATATTTGCATATGAAGTAACAAAGTGATAGAATTTGGAAGAGTGCATGGGTCATTTGTGGAAACATCTGTTTGGTTAAATTACTGACAAATTTGCATATAAACCAGTGTCATTATTTAATGATAATGTGGACAAGTTAAATAGTACCTATTTACGTTACAACTGGGGAAGTCATTTAAAAATCTGTCTTGAAGTCAAATAGTAATCATATGTCATTGAGACCTTGATGAAACTCGTAACACATATTTACTAAGATTTTGGTCTCATGATAACCTCCAGTGAATAGAGTCATTCTGCAGAATATTGGCATGATGCACTGTGTGGTAGCTCAGCAGTGATCTAGTCGGTTGGGCATCTGACTGCCATGTGGGAGACCCAGGTTTGATTCCCATGGCTGGAATTTTTCTAGTCTTGTTCCTGCATAAAGCATCTCTGGTGTTCACCCAGCCTCAAATAAATGGGTACCTGGGGTATAAAGGCAGCAGGAGCATGGTGCCTATCACATCCTCCAAAAGAATGGCTGAGATCGAGAATGTGTGGATGCTCTACCTCCACATCTCTCCAGCCCTATATGTGCCTTCATGGCATAGTGTAATGTGCACGGGAAACTTTACCTAGTGAGCTGTTCTTACAGCTAGATTGCATTTTTAATTTTATATATGCATATGGTACTGTAGAAATTGCACCCGTTCCCCATCAACATTCCAGTCTTCATGAAGGCACAGATATACCATGTTTAAACAAATTCTGTTCTAAAGTGAGAAAAGTGTGGTAAAGAAAGTTAAAAGGTTTTGACTTCTACTCTACAATGTTACAAGGGTATATCTTTAAGATACTTTTTTTCTTTCTAACCCAATCCCTTATTCATAGCACAATTTATTTTAAGTGCAGTACTTCTAACACTTAATGAATGTCTTTATGTGAACATTCAAGATGCCAAAATATACTTTGATTACTAATACACAACGGAACCTCATCCTGGTATTTACATTTTCTTGCAATTTAAGTTCTTTCAGTCTGAAAACATAAAATCGTTGTTGCACTGTATTAATAGAGGTTTATAAGTGTTTCAAGAATACCTTTATTAATTCTAAGATATTTAATAATAATGTAACTAGGTGTAAGTTTGATTTTTAACTCTTTCAGTATGAAAAATTAAACCCTTTTCTGCAGTGTAAATAGTGACTTTGATTTGCAGGGAACAGATTTACATGTAAATGCATATTTATGTATTAAGCTGAAATTAGTTATATTTTGTATTATCTTTGCACATCATGGCATGTAGACTCGAAAAATTCACTTTTTATTTTCCATATTTGTACATATATTAGGTTATGTCCCATATCTTACATATTTTTATTATTTTTACATATTTCAGAACATTTCACAACATATACTCCATATTCGCGCAATAACTACATGCCCCCATATGACCAAAAGAGTTGGGTGAATTTCTTGCAAATAACTGACAAAAGTCTGAAGCAACATCAAACAGTTTATGACCTTTTTTATACCCCAATTGCATTAATTATAAATTTTCTGTCATCCAAACAAAATATCCTCCCTCAATTTTACACTTTCACATTGGAAGAGAGTCACAAGTCGAGCAGCTCATTGCTACACCACCCTATTTACTAGTTGTGTGCCCAACAGTAGCACCAGAAGCAATGATTTTGTAGCACACTTACGGGATTTGCTTCTGGTTTCTCTTCAAAACAGTCACGGCAATAGTTACAATGCCAAGACTGTATTTTACGTAGCTCATGTAGAGTCTTATACAATTTTAAGTCCATGTTTTGGTGAAAATAACTAAATATATATTTTAGGGATGGGACCGATTAATCGGTACTCTATCGGTATCGGCCGATATAGGCATATCGGTTTATCGGTAAAATTACCGATTATTTTACCGATCCGATATATCGATAAATATCTTATTATTTAATGTAAAATTCTGCCATTTTGTTGTAATTTTTATGGATAACCTAGATGCCCTACTTTTTAAAAAAAAGTAATTGTCTAAACATTCAACTTCTTTTGCACTGCAGTCACCTCGAAACACGTATTTATTAAGGAGATCAATGAACATTTCATTTTCTTCATGGACCATTTCTAATTTTATATCGGATCGGTAGAATATCGGTTATCGGTATCGGTAAATTTTATATCGGTACTTTATCGGTATCGGCCAAAATTTCATATTAGCCCATCCCTAATATATTTACATATTTAGCACATTTTTACTACATATAAATCCATTCCCTGTTGATTACTAATGCATTTGACATTGATCAACTATTTTCGAATTATGACTATTTTTGTATGTGCATAATATGAAGGATAGGTAGTACAACAACACAATATATCATGTAATAATTCATCTCAAATTCTTGCAAAATTGAATACACTTCTCATATTGGTGTCAATATAATGCTTTTCACCTTCAAAATCATTGAAGTTTCATCCATAATGATGTGCGATCTGGTGTTCACACATCAGTGTCAATGTCAGAGGGGGAGTGCCTTCTCATGGCTAAGTTACTGCCTCCTTTTCCCCCCTCGCTCTGATTGATAATTATAAATGGAAGTGGACCCACATAAAATATTATCAACCCCACCCATATCTGTAATGTTTCAATAGTTTTAAAAATACAAGTGGTCCTATTTTTTTTTTACTGTTACAATTCACAGTTGCCACAGTGGTGTATCAGGAGCCGCGGTGATCTAGTCAGTAGGTCATCGGACTGTCACGCACGTGGGAGACCTTGGTTCAACTCTTGGGGTGGATGATCTAAGGTTGGAATTTTTCTGGCCTTGTCCCCTCATAAAGCGTCTCTGGGGCTCACCCAGCCTTAACTAAATGGGTATTTGCAACACTGGGGGGGGTATAAGGTAAACAGAGCATGGTGCTGATCACATCACCTCCAACATGGCCGAAATCGATAGAATGTCTGGGGCCTTCTCCTACATCCCTCTATATATACCTCATGGCAGATGCAAAATGCACAGGGAACTTTGCTTTTTTTTTCTTCTTTTTTTTTTTTTTGGTGATGGATTACACTAACTTGTTGCCTTGCAATCTCGCTACCAGATGTACTGGGTTTGAGTCCTAGCTTTGGCATGGGTGTTCCTTTGTGAGTGTACTTTCATCAATTTCATGTAATTGTCATTCATCCTAAAAGAGGTCGCAGGTTCAATACACAATGGAGGCATATCCATTTTAAACTTTACGTCCAGTCCTGATTAGCATTCTTTGCATAAAGTGGGCTTAAAAACCAATACTTTAATTGAAATCATCCTAAAATGTCATAAAAGTGATGCAAAATAAGAAAAGCACCATTTTGAACGATGGTTCATAATGCCAGATTATAGTAGCAAATATCATCTGGACGGTATATATGAGGGGGGGGGGGCTAGGCTCTCTCGTTATTTTTGTTTGAGTCCAAATTGACTTATAAGTAATTGGCACAAAAATTACTATTTTGTACAAAATATAGACGAAGAATTAAGAATGTGTAGAACCCTTGCACTTGTGTTGTTTTCAATTTTAGATATTCCAATCAATAGGTAATCTAACTGCCTTCAAGCTTCATAGGCAAGATCTTACACATCAGTATCACTGCATAAGCAACACCTATCCATACCCAAGGGGACATGCCCCCCCCCTCCTTCCCAAAATATACGTAATGCATTGTGTACCCCACCCAGCCACCTCAATTACTCAAAATGTGCATTCATATGTAGCATATTTCAAAATATCAGTGTTCCATGTGGCAGAACTAAATTCAAGTTTTGTACACACTATGCAATAATATTTGCCAACTTCCAATGCAGAATGTTAGCACAGTGTGCTACAGTGGTTCCAGGTTTGACTTCTGGCCTGGACATGTTTATCCTTTGTAAGTGTCCCTTCATTAATTTCAACATTCATCCTCATCTTTGCATTTAGCCAAAGTGGGCAGAAAATTGAATTAAAATAAACTACATCAATTACTCACCTGTGGAATAATATACCTTCAGGCTTTAACTATTTTCAAAACTTTTACCCATTTTAATAATGAACTCAACAAGTTTAAACATCATTATTTGTCACTATGGTTAGTGAATGTTAATTTAGGGTCAAACCTTCCTAGATCTTTTGGTGTTTCAAACTTTCCAAGGATTGTGTGTTATTCATTTTACATTGAAATTCTATAGCTAGTTTTGTTTAAAGTACAATAAGTTAATAAATTAGCATTTTCCTACAATTGTGTTCAATCATTGTGTGAGCACAACACAATTTGCTGATGTCATATTTTAAGTAAACACAATTTTAACTTTTTTTTTCTATTTAAGAATTAGGTCATCTGCAAACATCGGTTTATTACAACTAATCAGGTTACATGTATAAGTACAGTGGAACCTCAAATTTACACTTCTTGATTTTACAATTTCCTGCATTATACCTTCAGTTCTCATAGTCTGAATAGAGCACTATGTTATATAATTTTCCTTGATTTTACAATTCTTCACATTTTAATTTTTTTTCACTATGGTACCCTAAAAACGTAAACACGAGGTTCCACTATACTCTGTTTGAATATATTACATAGTTATTATTACACATTGTCAGTTATCCAAAGCTATTTTTCATACAAAAGAGTTAAAAATGTACATATTCCATATTAAGTGCATGAAGATATACCTTTGTTTTGAATTTTTCTTTTCATTTCAGGAACAAAAAGGTGAACAACAGACGCGTCCAACCATGTAGTTTGTCACTTGTTGGGTACCAGCTAATCTGCTAGCTCTTTTAACAACCTCTCAATAAAATAATGGCAATAAATGTGTGGTCATATTCGGTCAACACAAATAACTGCATGTGGTGTTTGACCTCTGTGTTCTGCCACATGTTTTGTTAGGTGTATCTTTCTTGTTAGTGACAGATGAATTTTTTTTTGTTTGGGAGACAAAGTAGTTTAATTTGTAGTGTTGGCTTTATTGAATGTGTAGTCAATAGCGGTGTTAAAATTAGAATTAGGTTTTGTCAATTTTTGGCTAAATTTTGAAGTCGTCCTGATTCATAGCCCCTCTCCTATATTTATCTGTCTATCTCTCTTTCTTTCTTTTCACCACGTCCTTCTCAGAGTTACCTAAATTTGAAATTGAAGCTACAAAATGTGAAAGGGGTATAAACTAGGGATATGACGAAGCTGAAAATTTACAGATGCCAATGTACTCACCGATAATTTTTGGAACTGATACCGATGCCGATATTTAACCGATTTAGATGCATAAGATTCTTCAACAGAAATGGGATGTTATTTTCAGCCTGACAAAAATAAATTTGCTATGTATATTTCTATTGGATACATTTGCATCTAAAAAAGAAAAGTGGTTATGTGAACCTTTAAGAAGAACATAGATTCTCAAGAGATTTAACATTAGTACACAAGCAGTTCTTTGAAATGCAAAATTAATTCTTGTTCTTAATGTTGTAAATTTGATGCTGGCAGATTGAAATTCAGGAACAGGTATGCCCAAGTATTTTCTCACCACTTGCTTCAGGTTTGGATACTCACTCTTGAATTTGCAATACAACAGCGGATCCTGGTCACGTGGAATAGTTGGTTCAGCAATGTACTGTTTTATTTCTGATTTTGAGGTAGGATGATCCTCTGAATGAGAATTTGCAATAATTTTATTACAAAAACTCTACAAATGATGAAAAATCATAACCTAATTTTTCAATAAATCTTACAAAATTAAAATATAAACTTATTAGAAGGTAAACTCTAGTATTATCTGTACAGGTTTAAATATCGGATTTTTGACGATGCCGATGTGTCAATTTCTGCCGATTTTCATACATCTGTAATCGGCTTCAGAACATCCCTACAATAAACTAGGGCTGAGCTGATACCGATGCCAATGTATCGGTACCCTAAAGTATCGGTTGGAATTCATCTACCGATACCAACTGATACTTTTCCGGCACATTGGTCTCTCACGGGGTCCGCAAAAATGCCATGCAGTACTTTCATGAAGCCTAATTATCCTGGAAATTATGTAAAATTCGAACTTTATTTTTATTTTGCACAAATTATGAAAGAAAAACTGTATTTTTTATTGCATAACATCAATTTTCAATATTCTGATGTAGTTCTGGAATATTCTAAAGCAAATTTATTGGTAAATTCAGTTTATTTACTCACCAATAGGTATTGATCAATATTTTAAACAAATTTTAATTATTACAATTTTCAAGTATCGGTATCTGAATCAGTTGGAATCGGTGAAAGCATCGGTATAGGTTCATAGTGGTATCGGCTCAGCCCTACAGTAAACATTTTTCCTTAACTTGTTATTCTTTATTTTGGTGTCTTTTAATTCAAAATCGGTACAAAATTCTCATGAACTGTTAGTCCATACTGCATCTCATAGCAAATAATTGTATTTCCCCTTACAGTATTTCCTCAGAGACTTGTATTTGTCTATCAAAGTAGGAAAGAAAGTTCATACAAGTGCTAATGTGCATGTGCATTACTTGCAGTTACACTGAAATGCTAAAGCTTACACCTCTCTCTCTATCTTTCTCTCTCTCTCTCTCTCTCTCTCTCTCTCTCCTTCTCCCTTTCTCTCTCTTTCACTCTTTCTCTCTCTCCTTCTCTTTCTCTCTCTTTTTCTCTCTCTCTCTTTCTCTCTCTCTCTTTCTCTCTCCCTCTCTTTCTCCCTCCCTTTCTCTCTCTTTTTCTCTCTTTCTCTCTCTCCCCTTTCTCTCTTTCTCTTTCTCTTTCTCTCTCTCTCTTTTTCTCTCCCTTTTTCTCTCCTTCCTCCCTCCTCCCTGATTACTTTGTACACAAAGAAATTAAATATTAGAATTGTAGCATAATTTAGAAGTCTAATTAGCATAAACATCTAAATTACTAATTTGTAGTAGTTTATTTACTGTTAATAGTTCTTTGTGTGTCTGTAATTAAGGTGTATGTGTGAGTGTTGTTTTTAACTTTTGAAATTACATGTAAAAATAACTTGAGAGAAGAATATGTATGCATGTGTGTAGTTTTTTAGCATGTAGAAAATTGACAAGTTACTGATTATAACATTGTACTTGATTGCAAAGAGAAATATATGTATTCTTGATTACTGTTGTATATTCCTTATGGTATTCAAATTTAAGAAATAACAGTAAGTGCACTTGTTCTGGTATTTGACATTGTATTACTTTCTATTATTATTTACATTTTCATTTAGTTATTTGACATAGTTATTTGCTAGTGTGTTAATATTGTGTGCCAGGGTATACAATGTAAAAATTGGATTGGTTAATGAAGTTCTTGCCACTGAAGGTTCTGGGTTTGACTCCCAGCTAGATGACGTGTGTTCCTTATGAATGTTCCCTCATCAATTTAATCTAATCACCATTCATATTCATTGTTGTGACCACTGTGCGAATTAAGATTTTTGCTTTGGGGGGATGCCACTCAGTGGCGTATTTGTCATTTCACTTTGGAGGGTAGCTTTTTTGGGTGTATGTAAATTTGTATATGTTACCAGCTGGTAAAGTAAACTAAGGAGGATAATAACATTTGTGGCAGGGATAAGAATTAGTTTATTTTGCCAGGGATAAAATTCTTTGTGGGGGCAAATCCCCAGCATCCCCCCTGTTAATATGCACACTGGTTGTGACTAGCCAAAAGTAACAACAAAGTGTAGTGAAAATATGTGTATTTCAATTGCTCCATCTGTTGTACCCATCCCCAGTTATGATTCAGTAATTAATATGATTTTTTTCTGCTATCTTTTAATACCGGGTGATCTGTTTGAGATGTCAGAAAATTAAACCGTTGTGTACAATAGGTTAATGTACATATCTCTGTGCAGTTTGTTGTAATATATGCAGAAAGGATGTAAGTTTTGAGCGAGTGAAGGTTTACAGAGTTCAGCCATGTGGCTGTACTAGTGTGCATATAACACTCGCAAATTTCACATCCCATACGATACATTGTGCGCTGTTGTGGCGTGACCACTATCTTTATATACCATGAATGCTAGCGTCACGTGGTTGAAGTCTGTAAACCTGCACACACTCAAGACTTACATCATTTCTGCATATATTACAACAAACTGCTCATTAACCTATTGTACAGAACGGTTTAATTTTTTGACATGTCAAATGGATCACCTGACATTTCACTACTATTTCTTATTTAACAAGGCAATGAAACATCCCACAATGTCAATTACATTCTTCTTTTATACATATATGTATGTTTTTATTGCATTACATAATTTTCTAGTTTTGTAAATAACATTTTACAAGCACAAAAAATTGCTTTTACATTTACATTGCAAGATGTTGCTTCAGACTTTTATTTCAAGAGCAGAAATCAATAGCAAGACACTGGAGGGTAGAGTGGTCTGGGTAATGCACTACAAAGTCAGAGGTCCTAGGTTCGAACCTTGGTCAAAGCATGGAAATATCATTGTATGTATCCCATCACCATTTCATCAGTTCACCATTCGTCCTCATAATTCCAATTAACAAAAGAAATAGAAAAGCAGCATAAATGAATCAAACTGGAAATAGAGCAGTACATGAAATAGGGTAGGTTGTTGCTTACATTTTTCTACCCTAAATGAACAAACATATTGATGAATAATTGGCATAATTCGTTGTATTTCAACTTACTTACTCATTGGTAATTAACACATGTTTTTGCTTTGGAAAGTACAAAATTGCCATTTTTGCCATTTTCACAAAGTGCAATAGATATGTTCCCATATTTTACATTTTCCAATACTGCAAAGTATAAAATTTTCCTAGATTTTACACTTTCCCGTATTTTAAGTTTTTACACCTTGGTCCACTGAAAAAATATAGAATTGAGTTTCTGCTCACAATCTATCTATCTATCTCTCTCTCTATCTATCTCTCTCTCTCTCTATCTATCTCTCTCTATCTATCTCTCTCTCTCTCTCTCTGAGAGAGAATGTTCATTGTAGTTGCATTTCATATTTCAATGTTGTGAAAATTAGATCTCTGGCACATGATATATATTTAAAGCACAAAATTTTGAACTTATCAACATTTTACCTGTTTGTAGAAAATAATGTAATTATAAGAATGCAGATATTTAATATGGTTAGAGAAAGTAACCTGGATAAGATGTATGTATATATGAGTGTGTATTTTCCTTGTCACGTTATCTTAAGAATTTCTGTATCTTCTTTCCATATTTACAGGTAAAACCTGTTTCATTTTGAAATAAAGTGAAGCATTGAACATAGAAGAACAGGTAGCTTTGTATAGAATAATATTTTTCATCTGCCAGACTGCTTTGATATGTTCATGGGGACAAATAGTGTATAAATAAATTAACAATTTAGTACAATAAATGGTACTAAATTATATTGGAGTTTCATAAAAGCTCGGAAATACATGAAACAAAAAATAGAAAAATCCTCGACTAATTACACAGAAATAGTCAGAATTTCAAAGGTAGAATTAGTACTTTATACCTAAGAAATAAATGAGGGTTTACTTATCATCTAATACTTTATCTATTTTACAGAATATGTATTTTCAGCTGGTAGCTCCAATGTCTTGTGTTCCTACTAATAATATTGTGTGTAGATATCTTCCATGTCGTAGTCAAAGATTTGCACAATATGCATGATTAGATGAATTGAGAGTCTTTCTATTATTTTAAACAATAGCCTATAATTATAGTCATTAAATACTAGTCTTGTAAATGACATTATTATAAATGTGTTGCATGCTGTCTGTCACTACTTAATATGCATGTTGCATTTATTTCCAATTCTTTATTAGATTTGCACTTTAATATTGAATAAATTGTGTTCTATCAAGCAACAAAGTATTAGAAGCAAATTGCATATTTTTTTATAAATGTGTGTGCTTTTTATCAAATGATACTTTTCAATGTAATTTTCTCTGTGATAACTTCGTTTGCACAACTTTATACCCTATATATGTGCAAGTTACATCAAATTATACACACACCAGTGCTTAATTGATTTTGTTATGTGGAGGGATGTTCCATATTTAGTTGGAGGAATGCTTTGCATAAATTTTCCTAGCTGGGGGATACCCCTGCATGCCCCTTCATTTTGAGCACTGACACACACACCCACAACAACCGCCACTATTTTACATATGGAAATAACATTATACTGGCACACAAGTGTAAAGCAAAGGAACATGCCTATGCCTTCCCATTTGCATTTCTCGTGGTTGCAAGTTTTTAAACAAAGATAATGAATGAAGTAACTGGGGAAAGGTATAATTTTCTTTGCTTTCTATGTGGGGATTAATTAAAATATTCATAGAAGGAATTATGAAAAGAAAAATGCGGGAGGAATTTGCACAGCTTAGTTACTCTACATCTTCAAAATAGTTTATGCAGGAAGACGACTTGTCAGCTTGGTGGCCAAGCATGTTAAGTGGTCGACTCTCATTCTCATCAGCAAAGTTCCCAATTTTGTGTCCTAGCCTGAGCATGAATGTTTTTTTGTGATCATCTCTTCATTAGTTTCATCTAATCACTGCTCATTCTCATCGTCATGATTAGTCTTGTAATGCTTTTAGTTTTTTGAGAAGAGCCTTACTCTTCCACTGTCTGCGAGGACATTTTTTTTTTTTTAGTGTATCCTTACCTTTTTAATGTGTTATGTTTGTCCCATGCAGGTCCCTTTTCAATTTTGCATTTGTAACATTTATCATGGGGCTTTTTACACCCCGTTTTTAACCACAGGTAGGGCTCTTAGCTAAGGGGATATTCTTCCATATACATTCCTCCGTATATGTGCCGATACACTCAAAAATTTTAATTCATTATCATCACAAGTAGCTAAAAAAAAAAACAATACTAAATAACAAAAATATAAATACAGGTTGTAGATTTGTGAAGATGCCTGCTTCTGTTTCATAGCCATAATGACTTTGTAGTTTAACAAGAATGACTCACATACCAAATTTCATCTCCTTAACCATTGTAGTTTGAATTTGTAGGGTGACATAATGCCTTCTTTCAGACTGTTTTCGTTTTCCAGCTCATGTTCACAGAAGATAGAAGAAACACTTAAAATTTTAGGCATGTAGACAAAGCGTTTTTCAAAATTGGTTCTAGACTAATAATTCTAATTGAAGACATTGGACACACACACATTTTCTTCTTTCAGTCATACCAAATTAGTATAGGTGATAAATTCATATTTGCAAGTTTGTGGCTGGACATCTTGGGAATTTTTTACATGTTTTTTTATTTTTTCTCATAGAGTATAAAATTGGTAACATAACTCTGGTTCATATGTATGCACTTTTTTAATCTAATTTCTAGTTACTCTATTTTCATAATCCCATATGTGGGAACATTCTTCAGCATTGCCCAACCACCATAATAAAATTCACAAGACGTGCCTGCAGTGGTTAAAAAATTTTAAAAATCATCAAAGTTTGACCTCAAGTTTTTCTCAGTGCATGCAATTTTTATGTGGCCACATGTGAATTTCACCTCTGTGACCAAGTTCCTTAAGTGATTTATTCACAGTCTTGCTCATAAAAAGTTCCAGGTTCGAGTCCCAGCTGGGGGATGGTTATTTTTTTTAGCGAGTTCATCATCAACAGTTCGTCCTCATTGTCTCAATCGATTGTCAACCTCCGTGGCAGAGTGGTTATCACACTGCACCAGGGGTCCCGGGTTCGAATTGCAACCTGGGCATAGGGGTCCATTCATCATGTTATCACTCATTTTCATCTTTGTGATTAGCCAAATGTGGCAGAAAAGCAAAGTAAGTAAACAAAATGAAATCTTCGAGTTGATTGGCCAGAAGTGGCAGAATTGTGCTATAAAATTAATAAATACAAATCACCATTCGTTCGTACTGTCACGACTAACCAAAAGTGGTAGCAAAAATGACGCCAGATAATAAAAACACAAATACACTTATCTAATCTACTTCGTAGTAGTAAATAATTTTGATGTTGGAATTTGTTAGACTTTATGTACTACTGCATTTGTATTCCGTTAACACACCCTGTGTACTTTCTTTTTATGAATGCAAAGTTAAATGGAATCCTTGAATATCGGTGTAGCATGGCTGGATAATGCATGTCTAGTGAACTCTATCAGTCTCTTACTACAAAACACACATTACTCAACCCCTGTAATGAATTCCGTCCATTACTAGTTGTGGCAAAAAGCTCTTTCTTAGTTATGCAAATTCATTTTTTATTAGCATGCGAATATTAAATACAGATGTTCATTTGTTTCCCTTGTTGCAAACGAATAATGTGTTACAAATAACAGCAAACTTTTACTTATTACTTTTAATAGCACAGCTGACTATGCAAGAAAAAATACCTCATATTGAGTCAGGAATAAAATACAGGCCTAAAGGTGATCGTGCTGCTTGATTTTTTTTCCAACTGTATTTTTTCTCTGTATTTGCAAATGTTTGTGGTCTTGACTTACTATATGCATATTCTAGCACAAGTGCCTGTCTTACGCCAGGATTCTCTGCATGATATGTAACTATTAGCATCCAGTATATTTTATTCATATGACTGTGTTCTTTACTTTACCTCGATTTTGTTTTCTTTCTTTCTATTCAGACGATTGAGCTACAGGATGTGGTGATAGGTTCACAACACCCTTCCATAGAGTCCCTGAATGACCAGCATCTGCGACCAGGTTACATGGGATCACGGTACAGATCCCGTTCCCCTAGTCCGGCACGTGGCTTCCAGTCTCCAGTCCCACGACATAGGTTTGTGTTTATATTTTGAATCTGTCAGCCTTTATACGGGGTGTCCAAAAAAAAAAAAAAAACTTGCAGGGGATCTGCAATTTTACATTTTTCCCAATTGAATATTCAATCTTCATGGTTCCTGTAAAGCAACAGGTTATAAATTTTTTTGCCAGATTTTACGTTTTCCTGCATTGTAGGTTATTTCTCCTTCTTCCACTGCATATACTTGTCTAAGAAGAAATGTATGTGGAATTCCACCTAGGATTCAAGTTGTAGTTCACATGTTTTCCACTAGGTAGCAGCACTGACAGATGTGCTAGAGAACTTTGTGTTCTCATAGATTGATAAGGTGGAAGGCTTAATTTTCAAAAAGAAAAGAGTGCCACAGCTTTAAGATGCAATTGTCCAGAATACGCTAACAAGCAATTCCGAGGAAGTAGATAACCAAAGTCAGTGTTATTACTTACCCACCGCACAATCCTAATATGATGCAAGTACATTTCTTCTTTTGGAGCTACATAAAAGTCCATAAATTTAAGCAAAAAATGCAGACTCGAACCCAAGTGTCTTGTATGCCATACCATTGCATGGCCAACTAAGTTACCAAGCCACCACAGTTTTATCTGATTTTTCACTGCCACTCTTTTACTATATGGAATATATCTCTGTCAGTGTTACCACAATGGGATATTTTCCCTTTGAAACATTGATGACGTTGATGGTACATGTCAACTAGGCACACAGGTAAAACGAAGGAGTCAAAAAATCAGGTAAAACCATGACTGACTCGGTAGTTCAGTTCGCAGAGAAATGGTATGGCACACAAGAGACCCGGATTTGAGTCCTGGCAAAGCCTGCATTTGTCACTTAAATTTCTTTGTAGCTATTTTAATATCCTGATTATCTTGTGTGTGAACTTATGGTACTTGATGCAAAACTGTGGTAGATTTTTATGATATAACTGCAATGGAAAATGTATTCATAAATATTTGGGAGAGGCTTGACTTCTATGCTGACCCAGCCAGAGGCAGGAAGCGGCAAAGGATGATGGTGATGATTTTGAACAAATTTAAATTCAAACATCAGTAATGGTGGAAATTAGTATAAGTATTGTCGTCAGCATTGGTACAGAGTGGTGTTGCAGCATTCCCACTGAACAGAAAATCATGAAAAATCAGATAAATTTTATAAATCAAGAACATATTTAGGAGGGAAGTCTTGAAGCTTTTCTGGCGACGAATGTTGAAAAGATTCTCTTGGGTTATCGACCAGGTGAGTTGTGGAAAAGATTCCAAGCTTTCGAGAGCTAACATAGAAGTTACTTCTACCCTGAAGACGAAAGTGACGTTAGCTCTCAAAAGCTTGGAATCTTTTCCACAACTCACCTGGTCGATAGCCCAAGAGAATCTTTTCATATTTAGGAGGGGTCCAGAGGTTCTGAGGACCCCCCTTTCCCCCGAAAGCCTAACCAAACCCAAAATTAAATAAAGAAAATACTTGTTGCTGTTGCATAATACAAAGTTTATTTCCACAGAGGTAAGGATTAAATTATGAACATACAACTTTCCGTTAACAGTGCCTGTGAGAATTTATGCACAACAGTAAGAATAGAAAATAATGATAAGGGACTTTACTTTTTATCAGCTAACAACCTTTTTGTTATTCAATAAATAATCCATTAAAAAAATGTTGACATTCGTTTTTTTGGTAGGATAGCTATTTTACTATAAATGTTAGTGATCTTAACTTCACATAAGCCAAGTAATTAATACATTCTTCTTTTTATCTGTTGATGCAATAATAACAGTACTATTAATTATTCATTTACCTATTTTAATATTACTTTAGTATTCTTAACCTATCGATTATAAGCATTATTATTATTATTATTATTATTATTATTACAAGAGTCATTTGGTTCATACCCCATCGCAAAACTATAGTTCAGCACCTGAAGGAAACATGGGTTTTTGTACTGAACAGTATTAAGGAATGAACACAAATTTACTGTCTTGTTGATCAAGCTTTTTGATGGAAGATATTTCATACAAAAAAAATATGATATATATTTTTTTAATTATTAATTTTTTTCTCAGCAGGCGGTGTCATTCACCCACTCCAATTCACCGTAGTCCCTCCCCATTACGTGGATTCCATGATATTGGTTTTAGTGATGCTGTCTCAGATGTAGTGGACATGGTAAAATACGAGTCTCACGGTCATGGAAGGATCAAAGGTAAGCGTGTGTAATAAAGTAACTACCATTACTGGTTGTAAATTGTGTGAAAGTTTGTGCCAAACAATTTGTTCTTCCTTTGTAAAATTAGAACAACTTTTACATGTATTAATGTAAATTCCAATAGGCACATAACTTCTACAGTAATACGATTTTCATCAAATTAGGTTCCTTATGTTAGAATTAAGCAAAAGTTTGCTTTAAATATGCTTGTGCTAATATGGGTTCATCAGGATTGGACTTACTCCATTGGGAATCGAACCTGGACCTAGATATTATCAATAGTTTTGTGATTACATAAGTCTATTAAACTACTGATAATATCTAGACAGCAGTGAAAGAAAACTACACAAAAATTCACATCGATGCTCCAGAAGCAATTCTGAGCATATGTAATTTTTCTAATTTTAAAATATCCAAAAGGTTTTTTGAATGGAGAGGAAAATTTGAAAAAAATCACCCATACAAATGCCAAAGGTCCAGCCAAGCCTTAATTGCAAGGTGACAGCATTAGCCACTTCCCTATTCAAGAAGCCTATTAGAATGAAGTGTATTCTATGCTGTTAATCACATGAAGACATTTTACAGAATGTAAGCAGTAGGAAATGGCACCATATATTTTACTTATGCCATTAGAATTTTACTTGCCATTATGTGCTAGTCTTTGTTGGGGGCAAGACTTTCAAAGCAATACCTTGAAGTAATTACACTTAACACATTCATGCCCAGCTCTGGGAGGGGCATTTAAATGACCAGCCCAGGCCTAAATAAAATGTTGCCGCCATCTTGAATTTTCGAGTTTTTCAAAATGGCGCCCCGGAGGCTGCAAATGCCACTTTTTCGACAACTTTTTCAGCCTGGTGGATAGAAACCTGACCTCTTCCAGGTTTCCTGATGGTGCCCCAACCGATTACCCTCCATTGGTCCTCCAAGAATCCGAACGTGTTGGGCCCCCTGGAGCCCTTGGTAATTTGACACCCTGGACGTGTTCTCGGGTACAGCATTGGACCTCCCCCCAAAGTTGTGTGCACCCCTTTTCCTTTGTGAATCAACATGGGGTGGGGAGAGAAAATGCCACAAGGAAACAAGAAAAATGGACACCACAACTAAACGACCTTAGTCGTTTACTGACAAATACAAGCACATACTTTAAAATGAACATGGTCGTTTATGGGTGAGGATGTGTTTATGATAAAATTATTTGCAAAATCTTTAGTACGGTGCCACTATTGTAGAAATATCACCAAAACTAATTTCTTTAACAATATTCCAAATTCAACACCTCCATTTTACACAACAGTGGATGACCAAATGTTAATTTTATGTCTACTTTAAGAACTGATTGGCAAATAGGACTGGGATCAAACCCAGGACTTCGTGATTACAAGGCAACAGCATTAGTTACTGTGCTATCTGGGAGGCCACATACAATAGATGATCCTCGCAACAACAAAAAAAATGGAAAGTTTTTATAATGTACTGCTTAATAATATTCTGAATTATGCACCAGGTGCAAGCAAAGGGGTCAACTTGTACAGGAAGAGGCAAGAAATTAATTACAAAGGAATTACATTTTTCAGTAAAGTTTAAAAAAAAAAAAATGAGAAATCTTGTGTGAAGTCCACATTGTGGCACATAGGTCAGTCTGGACTAGTCAGCTTTACACATGAAGTTTGTCCTCCCAATCTCACTAACTCATTTTGTACCTATTGGAATTTACACTATTTTTAGTAGTATTGTGAATTTCTGGTTGTCTGGTTGATTAACATCATTGCTTCTTTCACAGGTTTTATTGACTATTTCTTGTTTTCAGTCAAGGTTTGATATATACAGTTACAAATATGTTTAAAGTATAGTACTATGGCAAATCAAAAAGTAACTTACACCCCCCCCCCCCCCTGTATAAAACAAACAAGACACATTAGAAAGAAAATAATTATTGGAGGAAAATGCATGAACATTTTAAACTTTTTTCGACATAGTCACCAAAGTATTCCAAGCACTTTTCGAATCATGTGACCAGTTTTTTTTATTTCTTGTGTGTGTAAAAAATTCTGTCCAATTTCAATTGAGTTGACTTTTGTGCTCATCGGTTAACAATCTCACCCAGTGAGAGCACAGTTTACTATACACCCTACTGGTCACGAATCAGCATAGACACACTATTGTATGATATGTTCAGTTCACTTGCAATCTCTTTTAGTTTTCACATGGTGGTTGGCAAGGATGATTGCATTCACATGCTCTGTTTTGTCGATGGTGTTCCAGTTGCAGGTTGCCCGACACTGTTCGTCGTTCTGGCAATTTCCTGATCATGGGATGTGACATTGCATTCCCACCGTACACCTCGACAATTTGGCGATGGATTTCACTCTGATTATGCCTTCGTGTCCACAAAAATCAGATGACTGAGCGCAACTCAATGTTGGATGCCACCTCAGTACAACATGCCATACTGACATGGTGCCTACTCTCATATTAAAGCAGCTGCTGCATGGCTGCTTTGGCTATGGGGAGAATACATTCCGGACAGTGCTGTCACCAAGCGTGATTATTTTCTCTCTTTTAGTACAGGAACACGACTCGGGTGTAACTTACTTTTTGATTCGCCCACGTATTTTTATTCTAATTCATCTTCAGTGATGTTAATAATATAAGAATATTTTAACTTCTAGCCTCATATCCTTGATAAGATAAAACCTGTTGATATTACACATTTTTTGAAAATTTCCTCTGTTGTTAATTTTTGCAAAGAAAAATTCATTGATGTAGTGTGGCATATAGATTTTTGAATATTTTTTTTTGAGGGCAGTAACAGATAGCTTTTCATTAAAAATTTATTAATGCCACGTCTCATTCTTCTTTGCCCCAGAGTACGCTGATGAAGATGGTATGATAAAGTACCTATATTCAGATTTTTCTTTGTGTTTGTACTTCTGCTATTTTTCTATTGAATTGTTTGTTACAACCCCATTTTTCTTGGCTGCAAGAGTGACAAACCACCCTCGCTGTGCTGTAGATAAGTGGGAAAAAAACTGAATTGTTTTGTATGCAGTTCTGTGCTGGTTTGTGTGAACTTAAACCCCTAGAAATATTGCATGTTATTTTTACATTTCCTTGATCATTGCTATGTCTAATGTTTTTTCCAAAAACTGAAACGATTTTCAAATTTAAAAAATATACAATTCAAGACAGTATACTAGATTTCTCAAATTCCTATTGAAATTGGATTACTTGCATACTTTTAAATGATATTTTTATTTTTGCTCTAGATATCTTCTGAAAATTCTTGTCTGTGATTTTATATACCTACATATATCCTGATGCATTTTTCTAAAATTTGGTTTTCTTTAATGTTCACTTTCTAAATATATATATATCTGAATTTGAAGTAGTCTAAGTACTATATATTATTTCCATTTCTTGATGTTAAAAATGGAAAGAAGATTGAAATAGACATAAACTAAATTGAGAATCAATCCTAAAATATGTAAAACACAATGTATGGTTTAAAAAAATATATTTAATATGTAAAAACAGTTTTTCATGATGTAATACACATTACAACAAGTGCAATTCATATCATATCCAACAGTTTGAAGCATTGAATGTTCATTTCTTGTTTGTTTTTCTATTCTCCACCCCCTCCTTTTTCTTTACTTCATGTTGCAATTGTAAGTGGATTATTAAGCTAGATAAGACTCATTGAAAATATAATTAATAAATGTATTTCACCTCCCATGTGTTTCTCAGCCCTCTCAAATAATTTGTTGGATGCAATCCATTCAGAAATTGTTGCTTTTATTAGCCAAACACAATAATATTTTTTGCTTATGTTATCTTCCTATCCAAAAGTATTCAAACCACTTCTTGGTCACTTTTTGGAAGGGGGCTACATATCTATACAAGTAACCAATTGAAATTTAGACATACATTAGAAAAGTACATGATTTGAACTTTACTTTTGAATTATTTGAATTGAAATTTTAGAAAACAATGTACTTTAATTGTAAAGCATTTGTACCAAAAGTTTCATTAAATAAATCCTACTTCAGAATTTAGCATACATTTTGGACTCATTTAACAGATAAAGAGTACACAATCAAGTTAAATGTTAATATATTGAAAACTGTTTTATCACACTGTGCTCAAAATTGAACAACTGAATATATATCTGCATAATTTTGCCATAATGTATGGTGTTAACAAATCCAGCGATGGTTTTTTTTTGGCAGGGGGGGGGGTTCTAATAAGATTTAGAAACCATATGATATCACAACGATTACTCAGGATTGGTTTTCAATTTATTCTATGTGTTCTTAGAGTTACTATAGCTCCTGCATGCTGTTTAGATAATACGTACTGAAAACTTATCCCTTTATTTACATGCTTCACCAATTGCCCAAGTGCTTTTAATTAGCTCTTTTTGTGGTTACCCTGTGCATATTAATAGATAACTACTAGTTATTTTTTTTGAATTAGTCATGCTTATATCTTTTAGCTAGCTTCTTCTTGTATCTGCATTATTGGAGTGTCTAGAGTGAGAAGTACTAATTTTGAATAGTAAAATTTGCATGAGAACAAGTTTTATATATTTATATTTAGCAATTTATTCTAGATAGGCAATTTAAAAAAAAAAAGAAATATTGTTGAATGTATAAATTTACAAGTGCATTAACAAATGAAATTCACATTCTTTATGCTTCTTTTTCATTCGTTATAAACAAAGCAGCAGCCTGTAACAAAATTTAGACATTTCATTTACGTACCACTTTTTTGTGCCTGAGTATAAATACTAAATAATTTTTACATTTATTATCTACTTTCAAAGTTAGTTGTTTTTTTTTTTCATTTGAAATTATGTTAAGGAAAACATTCATTCAGTTCTGAAACGCTGCTTTCAAATTTTCTATATTTCTCTAATGTCAGAATATATGTTTTAGACATATAAGTTTAAAACATTTGATTATTATAATCAATTGCATGCTTTCAATTAGCTTTTAAAGCTTTTTTTTTTCAAGTGTAATGCTGCTATTTGCCTAGGCTTTATCATTAAGTATTTATACAGGTAATTTATGCTGGTATTTATTATTTATCATATAGCATGATTCGCTTGCCTTTTTCTTTTTACTTTTAATTGGAATGGGAGGGAATAAAATTGAAATCAGGGGCCACTTTTGTGGTGTAAGCATCATGCTTTTTTTTATTATTATTATTATTTGGATTTTTCTCCCAAAATTTAGTGAAAGCACTATGTTACCGAGTAAAAGGATAGTGAAGCACTAGCAGAAAATGTGATATTTATTGAATGGAAGACCAAAGAAAATTATGACATTCTAATCAGTTTCAAAAAGAATTCAGGTTCGATACCCGGTGGAGGCAAATGGCACAGTGGTTCGGATCCCACTTTAAACCGTAGGTCCAGTCCCGATTAGCCTTACTGTGTATAAAGTGGACTTAAAATGCCACCTCAAACCAAACCAAAAGAATTTAGTGAGTTATGTAATGAAAATCATTTTTTAAAAGTTTAAATCTTGGGCTAGCAATGTAACTTTCAGTTACATATCAGTTTTTCTTATATCAACTTCCATCACAAGTTTTTATTTCATATATTTATATATCAGCAGTCACTGGCATATGCAGGATTTTTTGGGGGAGGCTCGAATTGTAAAGGTGGATACATAGCTTCATTGTGGGAGCAGGAAATTGATTAACAATAAAATATTTCATAGTTTCCATTTGCAACCTTCTTTTCGAAAGTTGTTCAAGGACAAAAATGGTAATCAGAGGTCACTTTAAGAAGACTTTTCAGTTACCACTTTGTTCTTTCCAGCATTTTTACTACTTTCATTTTATTTATTTCTTATTTTCTTAAAATTTCGGAAGGGCCTATAGCCCCATCAGCTCCCCCTCTGTGTGTGTCTCCAGTTGTAATCAGAATACAATCATTCACAATAAATTTTATGTGTGTGTGTGTGTATTACTAGAAAATTATTGGCAAATAAGGTGAAAGGTACATTTTCAGTTCAAAAATAATGATTTTTTTGTCAGTGAATTCTTGAATTTTTTGAAATTGTAATAAGTGTTTCCACTTGGGTTGAGTCAATACCACTTTGAACCGATGCCTGTACCGATACCAATACTCTGACTGAGTCCTACCGATACTTGAGCTACTCTGGGGTTCACCCAGCCTCTAATAATGGGTACCCTTGGGTAACCCTGAAACATATGGGTGACCGGAGCATGAAGTAAATCACATAACCTCCACAAAATGGTCAAGATTGTGATATCTGCCTTCACGGGATGTTGCTATTTGCAGGGCCTAGTTTTACATTTTTTGTATAAGTTGAAAGATGGTGTGATTCACATTAACCAGAATATGTTTTCTTCTTTGAACTTCCATTCGTATAATTCTTATAAGAAACTGCACTAGCATTGGCAACTCTGCAGTGTTTTATGAGCCTACTTTTTTAAAGACGCACACAGCCTTACTGCTGCTTTAAATTCTGCATTATTATTTATATCTCTCTGTCTACAGTAAATCATGCAACGTTGCACATAAAGTTTGTAGAGCTGAAAGTAACCTTCTGTTTATGCTGCATTATAACTTATTAGTATTTTAGGTTTGTTATTTCTGTCAGTTTTTCATGTCGAGATTGTTGCACAGATTTGCATTCTTGGTAGGGATGGCCAAATCCAGATAAAATTTTATCCAAGCATTGGATAATGTTCTATCCAGATATCAAATATTGTGATTTCCAGATATATAGATTATCTGAATTATCCGAATATTTGGATTATCTGAAATATCCAAATGTGTCCATTATCCCGACAGTTTTATCGTTTATCTGTTTAAGGACTCTCTGTATATACAGCGTGTCCACAATGAGACTCCAACATTTTGAAAGTCTATAACTTTTTCATTTTAAATTGTACAGCTGTGATTCCGGAAGCAGCAGAAGCAGAAACTCAAAAAGTTTATGTGGTAACGTTTTAGTGCGCGCAATAGCCGTAGTGGCGCTGCAGCAATCGATTGTTTGAAAATGGAGATTCTAAACGAGCGTGCACAGGTTCATTCGAAAGGAGTCCACAGATGTCAGTAAGACAAGCAGTGAAGAACTGTGTGAACTGTCGACCGTTTCATACCAAGTTCTCTCGCTGCTTGTCTTACTGACGTCTGTGGACTCCTTTCGAATGACCTCCGCACATTTTCTACAACCTGTTCCTGGATTCTGGGTTTACCACCACAGTGTCCTTTCAAAACATTGCCGGTCGCCAAAAACTGATCACACCACTTCTTTATAGTCGTGAATGTCGGAGGATCCTTATTGTACACACGACGAAAGTTTCGTTGCACTTGAATAAGTTATTTCATTTCTGCACACCACCACACAACCTGTGCATGCTCGTTTGGAATCTCAATTTTCAAACAATTGATTGTTGCAGCGCCACTATGGCTATTGCGTGCACTAAAACGTTACCACATAAACTTTTTGAGTTTCTGCTTCTGCTGCTTCCGGAATCACAGCTGTATAATTTAAAATGAAAAAGTTATAGACTTTCAAAATGTTGGAGTCTCATTGTGGACACGCTGTATTTTTTATTCATAATGTTTATATTTACTGTGTGGGTTCTCTACAAATCCTTCATCCAGTCTGTCCGTTTATCTGTTTCATGTATTCTCCACATATTTTTCAATTGCTTACCTTTTTTCCCCCTAAAACAGATCTCTGCATTACTAAGTTCAGTATAAAAGCACAAAGTTTAAGCCATAAGAAAAAACATAGGTGAGAAACAGTTTAGAATATAACATTCTAAGCTTAGTGTCCTGTTCCTTTATTCAGTAATTATTTCCTTAATTTCAGACACCATTCTTACTAGAATAACTTACTGAACTTGAAAAAGTAAGTAGCAATCTGCACACACAGATTATCTGAATACTCGGATATCAGGAGTAACTGTATTAGTCTGAAATCTAGATTACAGATTTGGATATCCATATTATCTGGATATTTGGATGATCCAGATATCCATATTGTTTGGATATCCAAATTATCCAGATATTCAGATTATCCATTGCATTTGAAATTGATATCCGATAATTTGAAATCTGGAAATCCATTATCCTGATTTTGTGGCTATCCCTAATTCTTGGTATTCCATGATGAGCTTATCTAAGTTGTATCATGATGGTACTTTGGTTTATACAGACGCTGGACAGGCTTGAAAATAGTAACACAATAAATTCAGAATGTACCAATATGAACAAAGAAGTAAGTTAAAGTGAGGATTACAATTTCTTGAGGTGAGAATGTGATCTCGACAGGAAATTTTAAAAATCTCTATGTTCAGGAATTCCTGACACTTAAAACCTCAAATTCTACACATTATTTTTCTCTGGAGTAACTGTTTTTTTTTTTGTTTTTTTTTGTTTTTCATTCCTGAAATAAAGCTGCCATTTCCAAGAAATTGCCTGTACTTACAGTTCAGTGTGGGATGGTCAGTCACATTGTGAACTAAATTAAATTACATGATCACGAAGATGGTAAAAGTTTCATTCTATTGTGCATGTGTTTCGCAGAAATGAATTGGGAGTCCAGATTATATGTCCTTTTCAATATACAATCAAATGTTTCAATGGGTTAAACAGTATTTCTTACTAATTTCCACACAAGTTTATGCACAAAGGCAAACAATCTGAATATTTAATAACAGTAAAGGCTTTCTCTTGTCTGTCATCAACAATAATATTTGTTGTTTGATAATTTCCCAGCGTGGATCTACTTTGATTACACCAGGATTAAGTGAAGCATGCATATTGTTCCTTCATTTGCAGTGCATAATTATGAGCAAAATGATTTTATAAATTGGATAAAAGGTAGTGGTTTATTTCCCCCGAAGTATACAAGTCTAAAACAGACAAATTTGTTCTTGTAGTAATACAACTATGTAATTATGTGCAACAGTCTTGAGGAAAATCAACAGAAATTACAATGTGAAATATTGTAAAGAGACATTACAAGCATGATTGCTTTGCATATTAGGAATAGTGAAATATATTTTAAATAAATTAATGAAACACAATCTTCCAGTCATGGAACTATTAAAGAATTTTGCAGTAAAAAGAGAAAGCTTTCTTGTGCATATTATATGCATGAATGTGCATTAATTTTTTTAAACAAAAATTAATACAAATGGTACGTACATACCCAATTGCACAAAAAAAAACAGGGACTGTTTTAATTACGTTGGTGCTACAATTGGTACATACTAATTTCATGGCCTCTTTTTTTTCATGATTTTGTTGCAGGAATCTTATTTGTTAGATGCACACCAAATCTGAGAACTTGGATCTTTGTTAATATACTAATAATACCAACAAAAATTAATCTGCAATTCATGCCCTTAATATTCTTTTCCTCTGAACAGGTTTACAGTAGAAATTAATAATGCTTTCAGTAGTGTTTATTACATGTACCTTTTCCTTTCAGTCAAATCTGGACCTTCAAATTAAATACTAACCTTATGTAGAACTTTTATGATTTGTACATTAAAATATATCCAAGTTGTCAGTGATAAGTAACTGTAAGTATTGTAGGTAGATTTTGTTTTAGCAGAGCGCAGATTTGCAGTGCGACTGAACACACACACCTGGTATTTATGATCTGAATGCCAATTATTGCCAAAATAAAATTATAATGTTATAGGCCTAATCATTTTTATATAGTACTTCTATGTATTGGAATGCTATAGCTCTAATATTGCTTATCAGTAATGTTTCTTGTTTGTCTTTGTATTGACAATACATAATTCCTTTACTCCTTTTTTTTTTTTGTCTTTAGCTGTGCAAAATATTACAATTTAATTGTTTGCTGTATGGCATATAGTTAACTATATTGTAACTTCCACAATTTATGACTTTCCAAATGTAGAGAATATTTATTTAAAATATGTCATGCATGTTGCCAATGCCATCTTAGAATGCATTATGAGAGGTACATACATGTTTATATAAATTGTAGCTTCTAGGTTAAATATGTATATAAATATAATAAAAGTATATTAAAAATATAGCTAACATTTCACAGTTTTCTAAAATGTTACTGAATATTTCAATAAATTTAATTTAATTTTATTAATGTGTTATACATGTTTATCTAAACAATACATTAATGAGTGGTGCTTACTGATATTTTCAATTTAGTCGATACAGTTTAAACTCATTTCATGACATGGCAATATGAAAGTTTTGTATTTTAAGGAGGAATCTCTTTTTGTAGGAAATTATAATGATAGATTAATAAACAAAGAGGATGTTGCAATAAAACACCTACAAACTTTCAGAGCACATAGAGAACTCAAGACAAAAAACTTTTCTTAGTAGCTTTTTGCTCGTTCAACCCTTATTTCGATTCTTCACATCTCTTAAAAATGGCAATTTTAACCTGTATGTAGCATAGATTGAGAGTTATTAGTAACAATTAAATTTCCCATCGGAACATGACAAAAATGTTTAATACACTGCAGTGCAATGTCTCTCATGCTAATGCATTTAGCATACTGCATACTGCATAAAAGTAGTATCCCAGGGAAGAAAATTTACTTGCAAAAAATAAGTGTGTATAAATTTTCACAAATTTATGTTTATTATTATTATGGTTGTACAAAACAGAACCTGTTTTGCTGACATTGTAATTTCACATTCAAATGCTTTTATACACAGATTAAAAGTAATCATAAGCTGGCCAAGGCTCAAACCCAAAGCCATTTGATCTCAGATTGATTTATATTTTGACAAGAATATCAATAGCCCATATCTCTCATGGTATTTTAGAACTTTTGTGTTTTTAATATTAAATATTGTCAATGTCAGCCAGGAATGAACAATCGAGCATTTATTAATGTAACTTATAAAAGATTGTAGGCTCATAAAGTACATTTTAGATTTTTTCTAATTACTTTGATTTATTGTGGCTCGCCATTTTCAGTTTTTCATATTATTCTACTTGTAATTGTGTTTAATTCGAAGGATATTTCAAAAATTTTACTTCCAGACACAGTGTGAGTCTCCCCACTCCCTCCCATCCCCCCCAAAAAGAAAGTTAAACTTCCTTCGGTAAACAGTTGTTCTCCTACTTTTTCATATATCATTGCACATTTGAGAAAAAAACGCCATTCCAAAAAGCTTACAGGCGAAATCAAGCCACAGTTTCTGAAGGTTAAATTTATAATATTTGTACTTTTTTTTTTTTGTAAAACATCACTTTTAATTCAGCAAAAATTTTCTCCGCTAATTGTTAATTTGATTACGATATACAATGTAATGAATATGTAAAACTTAAACCCCATTGTTGTTGTTTTTGTTTTTTTAACCAAATACAGTAGATGAGAACACTGTATGAGAAATTTTTCAAAATTATTTTTTTCTTTATACGAGGATAGTTTGAAAAGTAAGGTAAACAAAGCAGAGATGGCAGCACCATAATCTAAATCGATGCACGGTCGATAAGTTTGATCCTTCAAACGAGCCCTTCTAGAGTTTCAGTCCAGTGTGTTGTGAGGTTATTGTTTGATCACGTGAAGTAGGTGAATGTGCAAGCGTTTTCAAAAATTATGGACAAAACCACCAGGACAATGCAACTGTTCACATGTCAATGGTTTCTGTGGCTAAAATCCATGAACTTAAGTTCGAATTGTTGGATCAACTGCCCTATTAGCCTCATTTAGCTCCCTCTGACTTCCAGTTGTTTCCTAACCTCAATGATAATGATGAAGTGATTCATGCTGTGAACAGCTATTTTGCTGACCAGGAGAAATCATTTTATAAACAATGTCCTCACAATGGACTGGGCTGAAACTCGGCAAGGGCTCGTTTAAAGGATCATCAACCCTCCATTGATTTTGATTATGGTGCTGTCATCTCTGCTTCATTTACCTTACTTTTCAAATCACCCTCATACCTTTCAAATCACAATGTAATGAAAATCATCAATTTTCTTATGAATTAAATTATATGTGTATTCACAAAAATCACAATTTATATTTTTCAAAATTTTCACGTTAATATGTTTTTTTAGCAACGTTTACATGTAGATATCAGAGCAATCTCTAATTGAAACTGAGGATAACCACTTTGAAATCATTGCAGAATTCCATGTTAATACTGATTGCACAATCGCAGTTAGGTTCATCATAATTACTAATCTTCCAGAGCAAAGATTTTGAACTAGAGTATGCAATGTATATTTTAGGAAAGGAAGTGAATGAATGATTCACTGTCTGAGTTTAACACATTTATAACAAAAGTTAAACAAAATTCATTTTAATTTCTAGAAGTTATAACTTTGCCAACACTTTTGTTAACTTTACTGCTTTTTTTGCACATTTATATTGAGATATTCCCAAGCAATATTGTCAAGAACTGCACACATGCACATATATGCACAGAGAGAGAAAATTGAGAGTGAGGGACCACCAAGTGCCTTACAGTTGGATAAGTGAATCCCATAACGGCTATTATTTGCCTTTATAGAGCAAAGTATGCTCTTTTCAGTGTCAACCTCCAAGGCGGAGTGGTAGGCACAGCATGCTACGATGGCAGGGGATCCAGGTTCAAATCCCAGCCTGGACATGGGTGTTCTTTATGAGTGTCCCTTGATCAATTATATCATATCATCGCTCATTCTCATCATCACAACTAACCAGAAGTGGCAGAAAAGTGTCGCTAAATAACAAAACTCAAATTTAGTTTCAAGTAAAAGTCAAAAAAAGTAAAGTGTTCCCCTGTGCTTAGCACCACACCATGAAGGCGTATGGGGGTAACGCTCCACACTTTCTTGATCCGGTCATAAGTGGGGGTGATGTGATCAGCACCACGCCCCTGACCACCTTTACCCCACAGGGTTTCCCCCAGTTACCCATGTTATTTGACGCTGGGTGGGCACCGGGGCTGCTTCTAATGTTAGAAAAGTTCCCGGATTTGAACTGGCCGGGAATCGAACCCGGGACCTTTAGCATGGTAGTCAGACACGTTACCGACTGAGCCAGCTTCTCAATTTTCCTCATGGTTCTGCGTCAGCACAGAATTTTATTGAGCTTTCACAGAGTGGCTACTCACCGGGAATTCTGCATGAATTATTGGCTCCAGGAATTCTGCGTGAGATGTGAAAAATTGCAACTTTTATTAATCCAAATCCCATTGAATTTATACATATTTATAAATGTCCTGAGGCAAGTTTTTCACACTTTAGTTTTTATTTTTATCGAGGAACGAACTTAATTCTTTCAGCCCGTTTACTTCGGTGGTGTCCTTTGAAGAACAATATCTTAGATATCTTGAAGATGATTAGGTAAACACTCTGTATGAAATTCATGTACAGTTAACAATTTTTCGTAGGTTAGAATATAAACCGTAACAGACTTAAGCTTGTACATGTATTTCGAGTCTGAGTATGTGAAGTGGGAAATGTAAACTCTGCACCTTAAATATTTTAAATACCGTTTAATTGAATTGAATTAGAATTTTTGGATACATTGGAATCGCACACATCCTTTATATTGTTAATATATTTGTGTGTGTGTGGGTGGGTGGTGAGAGGCGGTAATACGTAAGTTGAAATAGAGAAAACATGTTCTTAGTCTTGAATTTTTGGAAAATACGCCTTGGAAAGTGGGGATTATACTTGAATTTTATCATGGTCATAGAGTAGCCACCCTGTTTCAGATCAAAGTGAGAAGCAACAAGTGAGTTTCATACTAAAGCAACAGTTGACACGATCACAAACTGCACATATTAGAATAGGGACTGTTTGATCCAATCTGTTCAAAACCTGCACTACACATACATGATAAACAGAATCAGCTGACACGATGGATTCTATTGTGAATGAAAACAGCTCAATCCGAGTGATTGATTGATTTGGTTTATTTTACTTCACTTTTCTGCCTATGCATTTTTCATTTTTGATGAAAACACGAAACGTAAAATAACACATTATAATGTTAATGTGTGAAATCTCTCTCTCTCTCTCTCTCTCTCTCTCTCTCTCTCTCTCTCTCTCTCTCTCTCTCTCTCTCTCTGTCTCTCTCTCTCTCTCTCTCTCTCTCCCTCCCTCCCCCTCTCCCTCTCCACTTCAAAAATGTATAGGAGTGTGGTTTAAAAAATCATCTACACTGTTTAACAAATGTTTAGCAATGCCTTTATTGCAGTTCTAAATTATTAATTATGCATTCTTGACAAATGGATTCAGATGGCACGATGCACCCTATAGGGAAAAAAATGGCTCAGTCCAGGTGACTTATCACTTGTTTGAGTTCCATGCAACACGTCACTTATTACTTCACTGTGAAATCTCCCATAGGGTCACCATTCATTAGCAGATATGTTCTTATTCACTCTCCATTCTGGTTCTTTAGATAGATGGTGTATCTACTTTAGTATAACTTTGTATTTAGTGATTGCAGCTACTCGACATTGGTGAACCTCACAGTTCTTTAGAATCATCCATTCACCCCTCACCTTTATTCAGCTTCAACAGTTACACAGCCATCTCACTGCAGTGAAACCTCAATTTGACATACACAGGAAATGTATGTAGAAATTTCAGCAGAAAATGGATGCTTGACCAGGACTCGAACCTTGATCTCTAGCATACTGTGCCATTGCTCTACCAACTGAGCTACCGAGCCATCCTTGATATTTGCTGATTTTATGTTTCCATTGTTTTTACCTGTGTGGAATTTTTTTTTTTTTGTTTTGTTTTTTTTGTTTTTTGTTTTTTGTTTTTCAGTGCTAACACAAGGGGATATTAAACACTGAGGTTTCAAAGGCGGTAGCACTTCACACATGTAAATTATCAGGTGAAGTGAGAGCTGACTCGCTGGCTCAGTTGGTAGAGCAATGATGCGGTATGCCAGACAGCTGAGTTCGAGTCCTGGTTGAGCCTGCATTTTTTGCTGATTGATTGATTGAGTTGGTGTTTTAAGTCCACTTTACACAGTAAGGCTAATCAGGGACTGGATCTACAGTTTAAAGTGGGATCCAAACCACTATGTGCCTCCATTTGGTATCGAACCTGGGACCCCTTGATTACAAGCTAACGGCACTACCACTGTGCCACTGGGGAGGCCTGCATTTTTCGCTGAAATTTCAACATAGTACATCTAATGTTTGTGGCAATTTTTCAAGATAATTTTCAACTCTACACTGGGAGTGAAACTTCGACTTTATGTTCCTGCATTATACATGCATAGTCCCAATAAACAACCCATTGTAAAATTTTCCCAGGTTTTACATTTTCCAAGTTTTCTATTTGGTCCCCTGAAAAACATAAAATCGGGGTTCCACTGTATTTGTAGTAGATACTGCAACCACTGTTGTGCCCTTAGTTTCTGTACCAGTTTATTTTAGTTTTGAAACCTAACTGTTAAAAGATAAATAGAAGAATGCATCATTAACTTATATCGTGTGTAAATCCCCGTGCATAAACAAACTAAATAAAGACCATAAATATATATATATATACACACTTAATATGTTTATTTAAAAATTTGTTATACACAAACTATTTACTTGTATGTTTTGCAATAGATTTTTACAAAAGGAGGTTTAAGTTGGAAAGTCTGACAATTGGGAAGAACGCATGTAAAGAAATTCGATTGTCATAAAGCAATGGTTGTTTTTTTTTCTTTATTAAAAGAAAAATTTGCTACATAGGTAGGAGAGTAGTTTATACTATGCCATTTAGTTTAATGTACTGACTTACAGATTTTAATATATTGCATCCTACATTATGTAATGCTTCCAATTTCATATTATAATCATTTTTTAGCTGTGCCATGTAGGGGAATGAACAATTGTAAACTGAAATAGATTTGAATTACCATTTTGCACCTGTTGTGAAAATTGCCATGCATTTTCCATTTAATTGTAGAATATTATATCCATTAATACATTAAGGTGAGATTTGAACTTATTTCAAGTCATAATTTAACAGTATAATGTAAAATTTATATTGTTGTGTTGTATTTACTGTCCTTTACTGGTTGATGTAGGTGTATTATTCTCCTAAAGATGGTACCAGGGGGAGTGAAGGGGGTTAAAATTCAGCAGCTGCCACCAGTTCAAGAAATCTCTTTAAATGGACTGAGTTCAACATGTAAATCATGAGCTGTGCCCAATATCACTTTGAACTCATACCCATAGCAATACTCAGAACGTTGTAACAATGGACTGGTTAAGTGGTGATATCGATGTCCCGGATCTGTTTCCAAACAACACTTTCAACGCACTTTCTCATATCCTTTTGCATTGAAACTGTATCGGAAAGGGATAACTTTTGTTGCAGTGACAGCAGTTAGCAAGCAAAATAGTGAGGTGTATCTCACATCAGCGTAAAGATTAGGTTCTGGTGCATGTATAGATATTTTACTAATTACATACCGAAAAGGGGTTGATTAGGAAATAACGTAAGAAAAGCTGGTAATTTTTTTTTAGAAATTCATGAAATTTGAAGCCCTCGGAACATTGGCGGATATTTTACGTGGTGAAAACTGGTTGTACAAGATTATAGTTTGTTACTGTGACAGCAGTTATGAAACAAAATACTGATGTCTATCGTATATCAGTGCAAAAACTACATCGATGTTCCTATAGTAAATTGTTGACGTGTTTCATGTTAAACTACCCGATTTTCTTATGTTATTTCTTCCCTAACCCCTTATCCATGAGGAATGAGTAACATATCCAGGTATTCTCCAGCATCTAGTCTTTACATTCAATTCTTACAGGATTGTGTTTTCATGGTCAATAATCTCATGGAATAATACTAGATTTTCATTTCTTCCAATATACTTCTGATGTGAAAGAAAATAATTAACTATAAAAAAAAAACACTCTTGATATGACTTCATGCAGGTGTTCCTTTCAAGACAACACATTTTTTTTCATTTACATATTAAAACTTCAATTGCTGTAATTTGTAACCATACCATAACTTTAGTTATAGGAATAGCAGTCATACAAAAAGAGAGTGAAACTGTGAGGTTTTCTAAATGAAGTTGAGCTAGTTTTGTATGTTAGTGCTAACCATCTTCAAAAAATATACCTTCAGCATTTCTCAATTATTTTTTCCCCTCGTAAAATATATAAATTTGCGAAAAAATTGTGTACAAGTAACAAATCTACTCCCCATTTCATGTGATTGCATCACTATTGTATACATTTTGAGTAAGAAGACAAGAAAATATCAAACTTTATTCACCTAGAAATCCATGATCAGTTTAATGAGGATAGATAATGGGTGGGTGTAAAGAAGTTAACGATGCCTCAATATCTTATTTTGATTGTGTTATAATATAGATACTGTGTAATATTTCCCCAAAAAATCACTTCATGAGTATTTCACAACATATTAAATATCAGTGTTATTTTATGCTGCTTTTGACACATTTTAACAGTAATTTTCTTTTGTGGATAGATATGTCTTTCTGCTATGTAGATTAATTCTGGGCTTGTGCAATAAAATTGTGCTGTTTTCTTATGAATCCAAAAAAAAAAAATTTGGTAGAAACATTTGTTTTGTTTTCCCAGGTCACATGGTTCTTCGGTTGATGTACTTTTGTGAATATTTCACCAAGTTCAATGTATTAAATTTTATCAAACTTTAATTTTTAAAGCTCAAATCTCACCTTAACTTTAGTGTAACTTGATAGTGTTATGTAATACCCTAAAAATTAGTAACTGAATTATGCAATGAAAGCTTTGGGCTATTAAGTTTTGTATCATATAGCATCTTAAGCATATTCTTCTATTGCATGTTTAATGAAGGAAAAAAAATGGTTAAAGCATGACTCATATAGTAGTTCATCTCAAGGCCTGAATAGTTGTAGTTCATGTTCCGTAGTTGGCTGAGGGTGTGTGTGTTTCTCCACAGCAAAACTGCGAGGAGATAAGTATCTCCTGACTCCTGCACATGGTCGAAGCTCGAGTAGGCGTCGTGTCCCACGGCAACTGAGAAGCATTTCTCCTACAGGATTTCGATCAGCCTCGAATAGTCCGGATCGCTTCATGGCAACACACCTGGATGCCAGATCTCGGAGCCCAAGTCCCAGGCACCATCGGCATGCCTACTGCACGACGAAGTTGGAGCAGAGATCTCGGAGCCCGTCGCCCGTACCACGTCGACCAAACCAGCATAGTTACCCAATGTTACCAACGCATCGTGGAGGTAAACGGCGCCTGCCTCCCACACCAAACAAGCCTTCGACCCTTCATCTTTCTCAGCCTGTTAATTTCCCCCAGTTGAATAGATCCCCAACCGTTCCGGCTAACAAACCACCGTCTAACATCAATTTTCCCAAACTCAATGCCTCTCCCACGCATGGACCGAAATCGGATATGCCACTGCCAGATATGGACCTGGCCTCCAATTTTAGAGAAAGGCAGTCGCCTCCTTTTTCCCATTCCCATCCTCACATAAGGGGGCCTTCAACTAGTCGCCCCCCTATACGACGGCCCCCTTTAGCCCCTCATGACCGTGAACTGCCGTACAGTGATCGGCTAGCTAGGTATGAAGAACCTCTTAGTTTTGAACAAGCTATGGCAATTGGAAGGGGGAGTTGCGGTAGACAGTTACCCTCACCAGTACCAAATGGCTATAAGCCTGGACAAAGAGAAAGAGAACGCTTACGGGAAAAGCGAGAAATTAGTGATCAACGAAGACCAGGACTTAGACATAGTGACTCTGACGAAGACGATTGGTGCTAGCCAATCGTTAACGGTTATCAAAACTATTTTAATATGGTGAGTTAAGTTTCCCCAAACTGTGACTGGGGATTATAAAGGGGAAGGGGCACAACTGTGTGGCTGTGAAGACAGCATCTTACAGATACCAGGAATACTGCCAGATTTAGTCTTTATAGGTCAACCTGGTTCAGTAAGGCTAACCCCTTTCCTCACTCAGATTACATCCCCTCAAGTGCTTTACAGTATGTGCGTTTTTTTTATCTGTGATAGTCAGCATGATGAAGAGCAAGCAAACCATGGCAAAGAAACAGGAAATCTCATTGGTGCTCACAGTTCAAAATCTGCCAATCCTGAAGTTCTGTGCTAAGTCGTATTGGTCTGCTGCAGAAGTCTGTACATAGAGAAGAAAGAAGATTTGAAAAGTCATTGCCTATCTACAGTCACGTAACCTTGATCAATGCATCTAGTTGACTTTCAGCTTTAGATTATTTATTCACAGGTAAATAAAAAAAAAAGTTTTAAAAAATATGGAAAAAAATATTCACACCATCTTTGATCATAAAGATGTACCAGTATGTTGGATTAAAGAGAGCTTATGACCAAGTCTGGTGAGATGGCTACTCGTGCATAAAGAATATGCAATGTTTGAATCAGACATATATATACAAATATATCTATATATATGTTAAAAAATAACTTGTGAGTGGAATTGTTGTGTTGAGGCCTAAAATCAGATCCATATTGTGGGAAAAAATATAAAAGGAAATGAATAACAGGCCACTAGATTGATTCAATGTTTTCATTCCAAATGTTAATGCTGAATTATAGACTGATTGTGATTGACTTTTTTTTTCTTTACATTTATTGAACTGCAGAGGTGGATTAAAATATCCAGTTTTCTACTTGTCT
>NC_139251.1:35476076-35654973 GCF_977018435.1 Lepisma saccharinum | reverse complement strand
TTTACTTCACTTTTCTGCCTATGCATTTTTCATTTTTGATGAAAACACGAAACGTAAAATAACACATTATAATGTTAATGTGTGAAATCTCTCTCTCTCTCTCTCTCTCTCTCTCTCTCTCTCTCTCTCTCTCTCTCTCTCTCTCTCTCTCTGTCTCTCTCTCTCTCTCTCTCTCTCTCCCTCCCTCCCCCTCTCCCTCTCCACTTCAAAAATGTATAGGAGTGTGGTTTAAAAAATCATCTACACTGTTTAACAAATGTTTAGCAATGCCTTTATTGCAGTTCTAAATTATTAATTATGCATTCTTGACAAATGGATTCAGATGGCACGATGCACCCTATAGGGAAAAAAATGGCTCAGTCCAGGTGACTTATCACTTGTTTGAGTTCCATGCAACACGTCACTTATTACTTCACTGTGAAATCTCCCATAGGGTCACCATTCATTAGCAGATATGTTCTTATTCACTCTCCATTCTGGTTCTTTAGATAGATGGTGTATCTACTTTAGTATAACTTTGTATTTAGTGATTGCAGCTACTCGACATTGGTGAACCTCACAGTTCTTTAGAATCATCCATTCACCCCTCACCTTTATTCAGCTTCAACAGTTACACAGCCATCTCACTGCAGTGAAACCTCAATTTGACATACACAGGAAATGTATGTAGAAATTTCAGCAGAAAATGGATGCTTGACCAGGACTCGAACCTTGATCTCTAGCATACTGTGCCATTGCTCTACCAACTGAGCTACCGAGCCATCCTTGATATTTGCTGATTTTATGTTTCCATTGTTTTTACCTGTGTGGAATTTTTTTTTTTTTGTTTTGTTTTTTTTGTTTTTTGTTTTTTGTTTTTCAGTGCTAACACAAGGGGATATTAAACACTGAGGTTTCAAAGGCGGTAGCACTTCACACATGTAAATTATCAGGTGAAGTGAGAGCTGACTCGCTGGCTCAGTTGGTAGAGCAATGATGCGGTATGCCAGACAGCTGAGTTCGAGTCCTGGTTGAGCCTGCATTTTTTGCTGATTGATTGATTGAGTTGGTGTTTTAAGTCCACTTTACACAGTAAGGCTAATCAGGGACTGGATCTACAGTTTAAAGTGGGATCCAAACCACTATGTGCCTCCATTTGGTATCGAACCTGGGACCCCTTGATTACAAGCTAACGGCACTACCACTGTGCCACTGGGGAGGCCTGCATTTTTCGCTGAAATTTCAACATAGTACATCTAATGTTTGTGGCAATTTTTCAAGATAATTTTCAACTCTACACTGGGAGTGAAACTTCGACTTTATGTTCCTGCATTATACATGCATAGTCCCAATAAACAACCCATTGTAAAATTTTCCCAGGTTTTACATTTTCCAAGTTTTCTATTTGGTCCCCTGAAAAACATAAAATCGGGGTTCCACTGTATTTGTAGTAGATACTGCAACCACTGTTGTGCCCTTAGTTTCTGTACCAGTTTATTTTAGTTTTGAAACCTAACTGTTAAAAGATAAATAGAAGAATGCATCATTAACTTATATCGTGTGTAAATCCCCGTGCATAAACAAACTAAATAAAGACCATAAATATATATATATATACACACTTAATATGTTTATTTAAAAATTTGTTATACACAAACTATTTACTTGTATGTTTTGCAATAGATTTTTACAAAAGGAGGTTTAAGTTGGAAAGTCTGACAATTGGGAAGAACGCATGTAAAGAAATTCGATTGTCATAAAGCAATGGTTGTTTTTTTTTCTTTATTAAAAGAAAAATTTGCTACATAGGTAGGAGAGTAGTTTATACTATGCCATTTAGTTTAATGTACTGACTTACAGATTTTAATATATTGCATCCTACATTATGTAATGCTTCCAATTTCATATTATAATCATTTTTTAGCTGTGCCATGTAGGGGAATGAACAATTGTAAACTGAAATAGATTTGAATTACCATTTTGCACCTGTTGTGAAAATTGCCATGCATTTTCCATTTAATTGTAGAATATTATATCCATTAATACATTAAGGTGAGATTTGAACTTATTTCAAGTCATAATTTAACAGTATAATGTAAAATTTATATTGTTGTGTTGTATTTACTGTCCTTTACTGGTTGATGTAGGTGTATTATTCTCCTAAAGATGGTACCAGGGGGAGTGAAGGGGGTTAAAATTCAGCAGCTGCCACCAGTTCAAGAAATCTCTTTAAATGGACTGAGTTCAACATGTAAATCATGAGCTGTGCCCAATATCACTTTGAACTCATACCCATAGCAATACTCAGAACGTTGTAACAATGGACTGGTTAAGTGGTGATATCGATGTCCCGGATCTGTTTCCAAACAACACTTTCAACGCACTTTCTCATATCCTTTTGCATTGAAACTGTATCGGAAAGGGATAACTTTTGTTGCAGTGACAGCAGTTAGCAAGCAAAATAGTGAGGTGTATCTCACATCAGCGTAAAGATTAGGTTCTGGTGCATGTATAGATATTTTACTAATTACATACCGAAAAGGGGTTGATTAGGAAATAACGTAAGAAAAGCTGGTAATTTTTTTTTAGAAATTCATGAAATTTGAAGCCCTCGGAACATTGGCGGATATTTTACGTGGTGAAAACTGGTTGTACAAGATTATAGTTTGTTACTGTGACAGCAGTTATGAAACAAAATACTGATGTCTATCGTATATCAGTGCAAAAACTACATCGATGTTCCTATAGTAAATTGTTGACGTGTTTCATGTTAAACTACCCGATTTTCTTATGTTATTTCTTCCCTAACCCCTTATCCATGAGGAATGAGTAACATATCCAGGTATTCTCCAGCATCTAGTCTTTACATTCAATTCTTACAGGATTGTGTTTTCATGGTCAATAATCTCATGGAATAATACTAGATTTTCATTTCTTCCAATATACTTCTGATGTGAAAGAAAATAATTAACTATAAAAAAAAAACACTCTTGATATGACTTCATGCAGGTGTTCCTTTCAAGACAACACATTTTTTTTCATTTACATATTAAAACTTCAATTGCTGTAATTTGTAACCATACCATAACTTTAGTTATAGGAATAGCAGTCATACAAAAAGAGAGTGAAACTGTGAGGTTTTCTAAATGAAGTTGAGCTAGTTTTGTATGTTAGTGCTAACCATCTTCAAAAAATATACCTTCAGCATTTCTCAATTATTTTTTCCCCTCGTAAAATATATAAATTTGCGAAAAAATTGTGTACAAGTAACAAATCTACTCCCCATTTCATGTGATTGCATCACTATTGTATACATTTTGAGTAAGAAGACAAGAAAATATCAAACTTTATTCACCTAGAAATCCATGATCAGTTTAATGAGGATAGATAATGGGTGGGTGTAAAGAAGTTAACGATGCCTCAATATCTTATTTTGATTGTGTTATAATATAGATACTGTGTAATATTTCCCCAAAAAATCACTTCATGAGTATTTCACAACATATTAAATATCAGTGTTATTTTATGCTGCTTTTGACACATTTTAACAGTAATTTTCTTTTGTGGATAGATATGTCTTTCTGCTATGTAGATTAATTCTGGGCTTGTGCAATAAAATTGTGCTGTTTTCTTATGAATCCAAAAAAAAAAAATTTGGTAGAAACATTTGTTTTGTTTTCCCAGGTCACATGGTTCTTCGGTTGATGTACTTTTGTGAATATTTCACCAAGTTCAATGTATTAAATTTTATCAAACTTTAATTTTTAAAGCTCAAATCTCACCTTAACTTTAGTGTAACTTGATAGTGTTATGTAATACCCTAAAAATTAGTAACTGAATTATGCAATGAAAGCTTTGGGCTATTAAGTTTTGTATCATATAGCATCTTAAGCATATTCTTCTATTGCATGTTTAATGAAGGAAAAAAAATGGTTAAAGCATGACTCATATAGTAGTTCATCTCAAGGCCTGAATAGTTGTAGTTCATGTTCCGTAGTTGGCTGAGGGTGTGTGTGTTTCTCCACAGCAAAACTGCGAGGAGATAAGTATCTCCTGACTCCTGCACATGGTCGAAGCTCGAGTAGGCGTCGTGTCCCACGGCAACTGAGAAGCATTTCTCCTACAGGATTTCGATCAGCCTCGAATAGTCCGGATCGCTTCATGGCAACACACCTGGATGCCAGATCTCGGAGCCCAAGTCCCAGGCACCATCGGCATGCCTACTGCACGACGAAGTTGGAGCAGAGATCTCGGAGCCCGTCGCCCGTACCACGTCGACCAAACCAGCATAGTTACCCAATGTTACCAACGCATCGTGGAGGTAAACGGCGCCTGCCTCCCACACCAAACAAGCCTTCGACCCTTCATCTTTCTCAGCCTGTTAATTTCCCCCAGTTGAATAGATCCCCAACCGTTCCGGCTAACAAACCACCGTCTAACATCAATTTTCCCAAACTCAATGCCTCTCCCACGCATGGACCGAAATCGGATATGCCACTGCCAGATATGGACCTGGCCTCCAATTTTAGAGAAAGGCAGTCGCCTCCTTTTTCCCATTCCCATCCTCACATAAGGGGGCCTTCAACTAGTCGCCCCCCTATACGACGGCCCCCTTTAGCCCCTCATGACCGTGAACTGCCGTACAGTGATCGGCTAGCTAGGTATGAAGAACCTCTTAGTTTTGAACAAGCTATGGCAATTGGAAGGGGGAGTTGCGGTAGACAGTTACCCTCACCAGTACCAAATGGCTATAAGCCTGGACAAAGAGAAAGAGAACGCTTACGGGAAAAGCGAGAAATTAGTGATCAACGAAGACCAGGACTTAGACATAGTGACTCTGACGAAGACGATTGGTGCTAGCCAATCGTTAACGGTTATCAAAACTATTTTAATATGGTGAGTTAAGTTTCCCCAAACTGTGACTGGGGATTATAAAGGGGAAGGGGCACAACTGTGTGGCTGTGAAGACAGCATCTTACAGATACCAGGAATACTGCCAGATTTAGTCTTTATAGGTCAACCTGGTTCAGTAAGGCTAACCCCTTTCCTCACTCAGATTACATCCCCTCAAGTGCTTTACAGTATGTGCGTTTTTTTTATCTGTGATAGTCAGCATGATGAAGAGCAAGCAAACCATGGCAAAGAAACAGGAAATCTCATTGGTGCTCACAGTTCAAAATCTGCCAATCCTGAAGTTCTGTGCTAAGTCGTATTGGTCTGCTGCAGAAGTCTGTACATAGAGAAGAAAGAAGATTTGAAAAGTCATTGCCTATCTACAGTCACGTAACCTTGATCAATGCATCTAGTTGACTTTCAGCTTTAGATTATTTATTCACAGGTAAATAAAAAAAAAAGTTTTAAAAAATATGGAAAAAAATATTCACACCATCTTTGATCATAAAGATGTACCAGTATGTTGGATTAAAGAGAGCTTATGACCAAGTCTGGTGAGATGGCTACTCGTGCATAAAGAATATGCAATGTTTGAATCAGACATATATATACAAATATATCTATATATATGTTAAAAAATAACTTGTGAGTGGAATTGTTGTGTTGAGGCCTAAAATCAGATCCATATTGTGGGAAAAAATATAAAAGGAAATGAATAACAGGCCACTAGATTGATTCAATGTTTTCATTCCAAATGTTAATGCTGAATTATAGACTGATTGTGATTGACTTTTTTTTTCTTTACATTTATTGAACTGCAGAGGTGGATTAAAATATCCAGTTTTCTACTTGTCTTTAACGGTGATCTGCATTGTCTGATTTTAAAGGGGTACATTATTGCTGTAGTAAATTTCAACTATCTTTGTGAACTGGTTCAGTATAATAAAGCTATAAGGTAGCTTACGCTAGTCAACTCTACCGAGGCTGGTTTGACAGATAATGTAAGTTGATTGCTAGTTCTTGAAGCTTTTGTGCTAACTTTTCAATATATGATGTGTGACAAAGATGCCTTATATAAATTGTGTGTTTTTATTTATCTTCATAAAGAATCAAAACATTTTATAATGATAAAATAGTGAATGGTTATGTGTGTTACAACAAGTGTGTGGAGATCGTATTTTTAACTCCTGTTATTATGTGGTGATGATGCATACATGCAATACTCTATACTGTACGTAGGTTAACTCCTAGTTTTTCCTCTCTCTCATACCCGCTTAAACAATGCTATTCTTTTTGAAAAGCAACAATGTATCCCCCAATGAAAAATATAATAAAAATTCAAAAAAGTACATTTTACATTTTTAAGGGTATGATATTGATAACAATGTGTGCCAAGACACGCTCCATATTAATAGAATATATTAACGGAATTCACTACTAACCAAGTATTTGATTGATTTTTTCCCTCCTATTAAATTTCTCCTCCTGTCGTTACATAACCAAAGTTTCAGGTAAAATTACTACAGGGGATAGTTGAATTAACCCGCACACAGCAAGTACCCTTTTACAATTGGAACATAAAACATTGTAGACTTAGGTGAATTTTCAAGAGATTCCACTTCTTTAATGACCCATTTCAAATTCTCATATTTTTTAACTTTTGACAGACTTTTGTGTCTTGTTTCAAGACGATTTCAATTGCGTCCCAAGCTTTGTAACTGCAATCATTTTTGGCAGGTAAAAAAAATAAAAGAAAAACAAAACTTAGTATTTGACAAAGAAATAAGAGAACAAATTATTAGTAATTTATACTATGTCTTATAATGCACAAATATTTCTTTTTGGTTTATATCGTCCAGAAATATGGTTCACTTTTGATGCGTGTGTGAAACTCCAATCCTAATTAATAAATGTTTAACAGTGCTTGCTGTAAGTGGAACATAGAGGTCTATGCAACATTGTAGTGTGAACATATGTATATAGAATTAATATATATATATATATATATTACATTGTAAATAATTGGCCATAAACAACCTTTTTCTTTCATGAATTCATATCGATAATTTTTTTCAATCGAGCATAGATATCTTAAGAGGGTAAAAATTACTCTAAAAATTTAATATGCATGCCTGTAGACCTCTTGTATACATCACCGAGTTAACAGAAAGCAGCATACACTGTACGTAAGTTGGTGCCAATCAAGTACTTCTAACCTTCTGTCTGGGATCTGTAAGACGTCTACTTACAGGACTGATAGCATAGACTGAAAAATGATACCAGAAAGAAGCAGAGAATACTCCGGTTTTTTTCTTCTAACAAGAAAAAAAAATGAGAGAAACATTTAGGTAGATTTCCAAATTCTTCCTATTGAGTGTAACGATAGAGTAGATTCATATACAAACTTATGCTGCTCATGTTAGGTGATAATTATATATTCAATAATGTTACTGATATTTGATATTTTTTGAATGTTGAACTATATTTCTGGAATTTGTTGGTATAACTTTTTTTAAAACAGTAATTTTATTTGTTTTAACATACTGTTTACATATAATAAATTTCAACTGCTTTTATCTGTTAAAGCAATTTCATTTGGGATATAGTTTATTTTTCCCTGTAAAGATTTTATAAGTTGTACCTTGTAGTGTTTTCATTAGTGTCATGTTGCTTGGAAAACCCAATTTTTAAATAAATACTTATGTACTTAAATTACCCAAGCATCTTTATTTCATAAAGATTCATTGTGTTGTCAAAGGATTTGTATGTGAGGTGTATTAGGGTTATTTTCTAGCCATTAATTTCTTGTGTGTGCTGAAATATAGGTACAACGTTCGAACAATATAATGCAGTTATAAGTACAGTGTGTCCAAAAAGAGTGCTTATACTCTTTCAATGTCAAAAACAGGAACACTAATAACAGCAAGTACGAACCTTTTTTGGTGTCGCACACCTTAAAGTTATAGATGTTCAAAATGACCATTGCATCATGTGCAATCTGAACAGATCGATAAACAGCAGATATGGTTTCTGCAGGAAGGTAAGCATAGGTTGTCTTTAATTGCATGTCCCATGTCACTCAGTGTGTCTGGCTTTGTGGCGTACACAGCATTCATCACAGTTCTCCACAGGTAGTAATTTAACTGTTAAATCAGAAGATCTGGATGGATATTAGACTCTTCTTACGTTTCTCAAAATTTGTCACCTATGCAATTTTGTGTACACTAATGACTACCCCTTGGCAGGCTGTGACGGGGCTAAAAACAAAAGAAAGCCTATCTTCTCACACACATGCTCAACATAGATATTGCAGCTTCAAATGGAGAAAGTCCAGTCAAGTCATATTTTAATAGTTTCTCTTTTATTAATGTTCAAAAAGTGTAACCATTATTTTTGGTCACTCTTTAGAGTCATTATTTCCAGGTGGCTTGCTGGCCAAGCATGTTAAGTGCTTGTCATTCTATCTCACCACCAAAGTTCCCAGGTTCAAATCCCAGCCTGGGTGTGGATGTTCTTTGTGAGTGTCCCTTCATCAATTCCACCCAATCATCACTCATCCACATCATCGCAATTAAAAAAAACAGTAAATAACAAAAATGCACACACAAAAATACATTATTTGTAAGCACTAAAAACTGCCCAGATACATAGAAGTTGCTAGATTTGAAATTTTGGAGAACATACGCCTGCTTTTAGTGCATGCTTTGCTGTGATTGGAGTAATGACTCAAAAATATTTGGTGATTTTTTATTAAGATGACCCAATGATCAAGGTAGGCTCATACCAAGAATTATTTTGAGAGGGTGGAGGGTGTATCCGAAAATGTAAAAGAAGGAGATGATTTGAAATGCTGTTGCAGTATTAGATGCAACCACCAATGTTATGGTAGTACAGTAAAACGTCGTTAATCCGGACCCCGATAAGCCGAACTTCACTTAATCTGAACAGGCCAAAAAAAAAAAGCAGAATGCAATGTTATAAATGTGGCTAGAAGTCAACAAGAGAACTTCCCCCCAAAAAAGGCAGTTAACCACTGATGAAATTCTGTTTCCTGGAGAATTTGTACTGTATAGTGTATTTAGGACTATGCTCTTTAAATACACCATAATAAACTTGTTTTGTTGCTATAAATGGAGTCTTAATGCACTTTATACTGTTCGTTTAGGTTAATTCATAATCTGGATTTTCGTTACACCGGTCAACTTATCCATCCCATTAGTCCGGATTAACGAGGTTTTACTGTATTACAGATAGACGTACACTTGTAGAGTTATTATATTATGGTCCAAAGTTACAGAAAAATTCAACTGACATGAAAATCAATAACAATACAGTCCCATACAGACAAAGGCTGTCACATTGCATACGGCTTAGTGCTTATTGTTTACATTCAATTCTCAGAGGTATTCGAATATTTCCATATTCCACAAATGAATATTGTTTTCAAATTTCCTTCAGTTTTCTTTTACCACTACCACCAAACAGTCATGAGAATTGCATGTTTAGAAAAAAATATTTTTATAAATTAATCTATAAATATTAGGAATGATTCTTACAATGAAGAACATGTATGAATCCGAGTTAACAAAAAAAGGACATTTTTGCATCACGACTGCAGTTCAAAAAAACTAGGGCCAGGGATTAAAAAGAATGGACTGTCCCAACTAAATCAGGAAGTCTGGTAGCATTGTAATGGTTATAAAATTAAAATTACCAAATATTACAGATTTCTGGAGCTTGCCTGTCTCCACAAACAAACCATTTATTTATGTAAGGTCAATATTGAAATTCTTGCCAAAAAATTGCCAAAGTTATTTTTCATAGATTTTGATAAGGTCACTTCATAGTTCAAGGTGAGCCCAGAGCCCCCCCTCCTCTTCCTTTGGATACGGACCTGAATTAGGATATGAACAGAAAGTAGTTTGTATGTAAGAATGATGAGTAAAGATACCTGACAATTATCCTGCTGTAAGGGGATTTGTACTTATTCATGAACAATTGTACATTCTTACCTATTTATATAGCACTAACACAAGCAACTATATTTTTTTTATCCTCAACTTTAAAGAAAAATGCTGGTATGGCATATTGTTATATACTGCTAGGTAAATACACTGAGTGTGTTTGTGGGTGAGGCGTGAAAATATTCAGAGGCAAGGGGACTCATACCTTCAAGCATTCAGAGCAATGTATCCTTACATAAAGCATACAAATACATGAAAAGATTCTCCGAGAACTTTAAGAGAAATCTAAGCCATGGTGGTCTAGTCAGAAGGGCATCTAGCCGGCCTCTGTGGCAGATTAGTTAGCACAGCATGCTATGATGCAGGTTCGAATTCCGGCCTGTGTATGGGTGTTTGTGAGTGTCCTTCATCAATTACATTGTATTACCATCCATCCTCATCTTCATGATTAGCCAAAAGTGGCAGAAAAGCGAAGTAAAATAAACCAAATCAACTTACAACAATCGGTAGGGTGCGGGACTGCTATGCCAGAGATCCAGGGTGGGTGATCTAAGATCGGATTTCTTCCAGCCTTGTCCCAACATAAAGTGGCTCCGGGGCTCAATGGGTGAGAGGGTAAAGGCAGCTGGAGCATGATACTGATCACATGACCTCCAAAATGGCGGAGGTCGAGAATGTGTGGGGCCCTAAATGTGGCTTCATGGCACGGTGCTCTATGCACAGGGAACTTTTAACTTTCTTTTTACCTTTATGAAAGTAATGTTTATTCTGGATTTTTTTTAGTGCATACTACAGCTGTTCTACTTCAAATATGGGAATTTTGATAGTGTATGTGATTACATTGAATTATGTGCTTAACTTAATTTTAACTTAAGGAATGATTTCTGGACATAATATTTCCTTCCTACTATTTGTTTATGTAATCTGCAATTTTCACAATTTAAATGATTTAGTGTCAGAGTTAGTGCATTAAATAATTTTCAATGTTGTTAATTTTTTTTTTTTTTTTTTGCAAGGTATCGGTAATGCTTGAAATATTACTGTTAAAGAACATGTTTATTGTGGGCATGTGTTTATTTAATACTTACATAATAACATAAAAATAACAGTAAACTCTTAGTTTAAATCAGGGTTATTAAAGGTCCAGGAATCCATAAATTCTATTGGATTCCTCAACAGGACTGGAATGTTTCTTTCTCGCACAATTTAAATTTGGTCCAAGGTGCATATTGTTTCATTGAAAAAAAGGTTCCAGGACCGTATTGAAATTGATCCCACAAAAAAAGTTCCTGGGCTGTATTTAAATTGATCCGGAAAAATTTCATCTGGAAGGGAGGGGGGTGCACAGCCTTCCCCCTGGAAAATGAATGTCCACTTAAAAATTATATATTTCAAAATTTAATTTGTCACAGTAATCCATGTCTATTATTATAAGTGGGTTGAAGGAACATGATAATTTCAGACTGAAAGTGTTCTTTTTTAGGGAGCTTCACTATTATGGGAGAAAAAATGCTTCATTTAACCCCCCTCCTGGAAAAAATTACCTTGTTCGTCTTTGCCTGGACCGTATTTAAATTCATCCGGAAAAAAGGTTCCTGGACTGTAAATTCATCTGGAAAAAAGGTTCCTGGACTGTAAATTCATCTGGAAAAAAGGTTCCTGGACTGTAAATTCATCTGGAAAAAAGGTTCCTGGACTGTAAATTCATCCGGAAAAAAGGTTCCTGGACTGTAAATTCATCTGGAAAAAAGGTTCCTGGACTGTAAATTCATCCGGAAAAAAGGTTCCTGGACTGTAAATTCATCTGGAAAAAAGGTTCCTGGACTGTAAATTCATCTGGAAAAAAGGTTCCTGGACTGTAAATTCATCCGGAAAAAAGGTTCCTGGACTGTAAATTCATCCGGAAAAAAGGTTCCTGGACTGTAAATTCATCTGGAAAAAAGGTTCCTCGACAGTAAATTCATCCGGAAAAAAGGTTCCTGGACTGTAAATTCATCCAGAAAAAAGGTTCCTGGACTGTAAATTCATCTGGAAAAAAGGTTCCTGGACTGTAAATTCATCTGGAAAAAAGGTTCCTCGACTGTAAATTCATCCGGAAAAAAAGGTTCCTGGACTGTAAATTCATCCAGAAAAAAGGTTCCTGGACTTTAAACTCATCCAGAAAAAAGGTTCCTGGACTGTAAATTCATCCGGAAAAAAGGTTCCTGGACTTTAAACTCATCCAGAAGAAAGGTTCCTGGACTGTAAATTCATCCAGAAAAAAGGTTCCTGGACTTTAAACTCATCCAGAAAAAAGGTTCCTGGACTGTAAATTCATCCAGAAAAAAGGTTCCTGGACTTTAAACTCATCCAGAAAAAAGGTTCCTGGACTGTAAATTCATCTGGAAAAAAGGCTCCTGGGAAATATTTAAATTTATCCAGGAAAAAGGTTACTAGACCCATGGACGTCTGGAAGGGGGGTGCACGGCCTTCACCCTGGAAAATGAATGTCCACTTAAAAACTATATATTTCACACACAATTTAATTTCAGTCACAGTAATTTATGTTAATTATTATAAGTGCATTGAAGGAACATGATAATTTCAGACTGAAATTGTTTTTTGAGGGGGCTTCACTATTATGGGGGAAAATATGCCTCGTTCAACCCTTCCTGGAAAAAAAAATACCTTGTTTGGCCCTCCCTTGGAAAAATCCTGCGGACGTCCATGCCTGGATCATATTTACATTGATCCGGAAAAAGGGTTCCTGGACAGAATTGAAATACTTTACGGATAGAAAGGTTCTTTACGGTCCAGAACCCATTTACGCTTGCTGATTTTCTCTCCTGGACCGGAATTGAATTTCTGGACCTCTAACAACCCTGATTCCTCACATTGTCATGGTAAACTGAACGATCAGATATGAGGAGTACAAATTAATGAACATAGATACAAAAATCCATTCACTGCAGTGATCTCAGAGTTTGGTCCCTTTCTGACTCAGACTGCAGAGAAGTTCAGATTAGTGCTGGGTGATATATCATCCAGATCCAGATGATACATCGCGATATTGAAAAAATATTGTCCACGTGATATCAACTAGACGATATATTGGCGATATATATCGTGTCGCCAATATCACGATGCGGAATAAATATCGTATCGTACCCTCTGTGATGACATATCGCAATATTCATTCCGATATCGTCCATCCCTAGTTTGGATCCAAATTTAATTGTAGTTGCAGCTCCGATTAGCCTATAATGAGCAAAAAGTGGTCTTACATTTGATAAAAGGCAGAACAGTTGAGTCTTCAAAAAAATTAGTAACACTGTTGTTTCCATGTTAAAAAACATTAGAATGCTGACCAAGGCAAACTTTTTTTAGTATAAAAATAAACATAAAAACGTAACGTTTCCACCCTCTAACAGGGTTTTCATCAGACAAAACTTCACAACAAAAGTTTGCCTTGGTCAGCATTCTAATGTTTTATAAAAATATTAGGAATAATAATATATCCCCCTCCCCATGGATACGCGTCTGCAAAGTACCCATAACAGTGAAAGATAAACACCTCTTCAAATGTCTTGACGGTGGCTTCAACAAATAAAAGAAAGGAGTGGTGGGCAGGGTTCAACTTTTAAAATGCAAAGTTTTGACCAAAGGTAAGAAACTGAATTGAAAACAACAGATATCTCTCCAATAATGCTTTAAGAAAAACAATGATATTAGGATTGTTGTAAACTGTAAAATGGGTACATATGTGGCAGTGTCGTGCAATCTGAGTATGCGATGTGTACCCACAACAATGAAAAATTAAGTATTTCTTCCGCCTTTCTGGAACGTGACAAATCAGCTATTTTCGCTCTGAGACCACTCCCCCGGCCAGAAATTCAGTTTTCTGTACGAAGACGATAGAGTGACCACAAACAAAAGCCTTTGCGCATCTTTCCCTCCACCCTTTCAACTCTGGCCATAAAACAAAACATGATCCACATTATTCCCCCTCCTCCATGTGAGAGTACGAACCAAAGAACATGCAGTTCTGTGCAGGTCCTCCTTTTGTCTGTGGTTCCACCTGCTGCTTGCTTTCCTTTGGTACCCTGGGTCTCCCGAATAAGGATATGGATATCTGATAATATTCTATCCAGATTTCATTTCCGGATATTTGATTTATCAGAAATGTCCGAAATACCAGAAGAGTTTTATTGCTTATCCGCTTTACTGTCTCTCTGCATATTTTCCCGCCATGTTCGTATTTCTACTGTACAGATTCTCTACATATCATTCATCCAATCTGTCTGTTTATTCCTTGAATAGGCTCTGTTAGCATTAAAATAATATCGCTAAATGCTTTCAAAAAAAAAAAAAAAAAAGGTTCTAAATTACCTGTACATTCATGCCCACTAGTCATAAACTTGCATTTTTCTCGTCTTCATCTGTTCTTAAGATTTGTAACATCTTCTTAGCAGACGAATTACATGGCAGGAGCAAATTTGATGCTTATTCTTACTGCTGACACGTGCGTGGCAGCAGACTCGGCCTTCTTTCTAGAGTATTATTGAATCAATATATCTTTAGCCTGGACTAAAGTGCTGCTTGTTCAGAATTTTCTTTCAGGTTTGAACAACCTTTGATAAAACACAAATTTCCAGTTAGAAATTGTTGTGAGAAAAGAGTACTGAATTAAAAATTTGCACGTGGCCGTTCAGAAGAAAGGGCCACGGTGCCCCCTCTGGAAAATAAAAATCAACCAAAAATTATATATTTCACACATATAACTTAATTTCGGCTACAATAATATGTGTTAATTATTGCATGAACGTGATAAATTCAAATTCAAGCAATGTTTTTTGAGCCGACAACACTATCATGGGGGGCCTTTTTTGTCCCTCCAGGAAAAAAATACTTTGCTTGCCCCTCCCTGGAAATAATCCTGTGGACACCCATGAATTTGCAATATACGAAATGTGCGTCAGTACTGTATCATACAACTAGTACATAATAAGGTGAAATTTTCAAGAAATACTAAAATCATGTTAAATAGTAAATCCGAATGATTTTGCTACTTATTTTGAATGCAAAATGTGTTAAGCCTATAATTTTACCCTCTTACAAACGATTTTGGGTAACACTTAATGATTTTCAGAATTATCACAATCGTTAAAAATAAGTTGCCTATTTGTAGGGCAAATGATACAACATTTACAAGTACTTCCTCATACATCATGAAAACAAGAGACAATGAACAGCAACTAATATAATTTTGAAATTCAACACGCCATCATTTATGAAGTACAGCTATGACTTTGTAAAAGTTTAATTTAGAACAGTGTAATTTGGAAAAAATGTTGGGGATGGATCAATCTGTGAGCCCTTTCTAGCTATGCCAGTGTACCATTGCACAGAGTTCGCTGAAAAAAATTCTGAACATTTATAATTTATTTAAAAAATAAAATTTAGTTAAATACAAAATAATAGCACATATTAGCACCATGCATCTCAAAATGACTAAGTCACATATTTGGAATTAAAGAAGAATCCACCCTAAATTATTAATGTAACTGAATCACTGATGATCGGTGTAACTACAAGCTTAAAGCTAATAATAACAGTCTAGTTTTCTGGTCTGAATTCTCCATTAAAAACCTCTTTTGCTTTAATAACAAACATTACTGTAAAAATTACAGAACATCTATGGGTACAGACAGGTTGGCTTGTCAACTCTCCCGAAATGGTCAGGAGTCTCGCGGTATCCCAGACAAATTCTATTATGTTCTGGAATTATAAGATTGTTATTTTTTTATTATTATCTTTTCATTTTCTTTAGATATGCATTTGTCGAGCGAAGAAATTTGTTACTGCAAACCCTACAAATTTCACAATATTACGAGGTTTATTTTTTAATTAGGGGCCGTTTTGCGCTCACGTTGGCAACACTGCATGTTTGACGTTAGTTACCGACATGCCTTGCATGTAAACAGATACTATTTGCACATTGTGAAACCCTTGGTGTGGTTGTGTTGGACAATGGAAGTGGTGCAGGTGATTGAAAATCACACCGAGTGTGGCAAGTGGTAGCCACGGTAGCTCAGTCGTTAAGGCATCTGACTACCATGCGAGAGACCCGGGTTCGATCCCTGGCAGAGGAGAACACGGGACTTTTTCAACCTGTTCAAGCAGCTCCGGTGCCCACCCATCATCGTATAAAGTGGGTACCTGGAGGAAACTCGGAGGGGTAAAGGTGGCCAGGGGCATGGTGCTGATCACATCACCCTCAGCTTGGCCGAGATCAAGAAAGTGTGGGGCCCTAACTGCACACCCCCTGTATGCCTTCATGGCATGGTGCAAAGCACAGGGGAGCTCTTTACTTTTTTTTTACTGTTGAGCCATATCGTCAGTGGGAACGAGTCATTTGTGTTCCTCTACACCCCCGAAACAAAACAACAATCCAAGGAATGGCACCACATATCATCCCCCAAAAAGATGAAGTTCAAGCAAGCAACCTCCACCTAGAAACTCATGCTCACCATCTTCTGGGACAGGTTCAGGGTGCTTCTGATTGAGTTTCTGCCGAATGCACAAACAAACGTGTATTGCAACACACTGAAGAAACTTCGCCAAGCAATACAGAATAAACGACGAGGAATGCTGTCTTGCGGTATCATGTTGCTGCACGACAATGCACGGCCACACACTGCAGCTGCCACACAGTCACTCATTGACTCATTTGGCTTGGAGCGGATGGACCACCCTTCGAATCTTCTGGATCCTTCTGGATCTTGCCCCTAGCGATTATAACCTATTCCTCCACTTGAAGACTTTCCTCGCTGGGAAGCGATTCAACAGCGCCGATGAAGCCAGACAGTGACAGATTGGCTGTATGGCCTGGTGGCAGATTTCTTTGATGAGGGTCTACAACAGCTCATCTACCACTACAACAAGTGTCTCAACAACTATGGGAACTACGAGGTGTGGCTAGAAAAAAAAACGGATTGATGTTGCTGTCGACAAACGACAAGCACGTCAAGGTCAAGCGGTGCATGAGTGTATAACGTGATATCCTGCCTATCGACTGTGTGATTTTCCAGGGTGTGCGGAGCTCAGTTCCACTGTAGCTTGTGGACGAAGTGAACCGTACATCTGTGCTCCATAGGAAAAATGTTAAGTGTGAAAGTGGAACAGCATATCAATTTGAAACTTATGGTATACCTGCATTTTCAAAGGTTCTTGCGGTTTTTGATCATCAGGAAAAAAAGATATGCAAAGAATGTCACATACTGTTAGTCCTCAAATAACCATCGGCATCCAGCACCTTTTGTCAACATGCCTCTAGCTGTGCAGTGCCCTGGCGATAAATATTGGGTCTCGGACAGAAAGAAGTCTGTGAGTCCTTGCCGCGAGTCTGCCTCATTTGCGAAGGATTTCCCACAAAGGTTGTCCAGGGAATGGAAGAGGTAATATTCTGCTGGCTCAAAGTCTGGGAAGTACAGTAGATGGCACAGTATCTCCCAGCCTAGTCACTGTATGGTATCCTTGGCTACCTGCACCACATGTGGCCTGGCATTGTCATGAAGAAGAAGTACACACTTGCGATTAACTAATGCTGACTCCTTATGCTTCAGTGCCTGTTGCGCACGTTGCAACTGCTGTGAGTAGAGGTCCCCAGTGATGGTTTGGCCCGTTGGTAGCAGCTCATAGTGCACCACTTGGCGACTAGTCCAAAATACAGAGCATGATCTTGCATGGGTGTGAAGGTGGTCTTGTGGTGTGAGGCACAAAGTCCCGTGTTGACAACCAATGTCTGGCACACTTGGGAGTATCATATAGGACCCACTTTTCGTAACTCGTCAGCACTGGACCGAATATGGGTGTGTTGCTGTGCCAAGAAAGCAACAAGAAACAGGCTGTCACTCGTTGTTGCTTCTTGCCTTCTGACGGCGTACGAGGTACTCTTGCTCAACTTGAACGTCTTTCCTATGTGATGAAGGTGCAGTCTGGCTGTTTTATCGGAAACCTGGAAGTGGTTGGCAAGCTCACCACACCTTAGGCTGCAGTCCTCCTGTATGGCTGCCTTCAGGGCCTCATCATCCAGGACCTGTGGTCTGCCACTGCTGGGTTCATCACAAAGTGACAGATCTCCCAACCTGAAGTTCTGGAACCAATTCCTATTGGTGTGTTCATTCACAGCATTATCCCCAAAGGCTTGACATATTCAATGACTTGATTCTGCTCTGGACAAGCCACCTTAAAGTCATGAAGCAGACAACCCCAAATGAGCTGCTTCAACACTTCCATTTCTCTTCACCCCTGCTCAAGCTATGGCTGCTATGAGTGTGCAATGTGTCTGTATTGGGCAAGACCAATGTTCCCACTCCCACCCTGACCACTTTTCTGGCACGTGGCACACATATTTTCCTATCAGTGATCACTTCTTTCCATGTGATGTTAAAAACGGCAAGAACTTTTTTGGTTACCTTGTAGTTAAAGTGAAATTCAGTGATTTTGACATGTGAAATGATAGGGTAATGGAGTTACTCAAAGAGTGAATGTGTCTGACAAAATAGAATTCCTTCCTCGCACGGCGCTATCCAGAATTTTTCATTTGGGGATACTAAGTTAAATTAGTAAAATACCTATAACAATTTCTTGTGTATGCATTTCTAGCCTTGACATTTCATTTGACCCATTATATTGCAACATTCAGTTTGTATACTGCCATAATTTGAGAATTTCAGTAGATATTCTCATATTTCCTTTTAACATTTACTAATGGTACTAAAGTTTTTTAAAGCTCGGTTATCAATTTCCCGTAGTAATTGGTATGTTGCTCTTTCTACTAAATTTCACAAGTTGTTTCTGATATTTACACCCATGCTGGACTTTGAAACCATACTGTGTATCAATTATATTGTATTGATTCAAATGATTTTGTTATTTATTTATTTAACAGAGGATTCCGAATACACCATTAGCCATTTTAAGCTGGACTGTACTAACAACAGATAAACTAATATTACATGCTATAACAGTTGGGCTGAAAAGTTCGTAGGCTGACTCATAGATGGCGTTACTAGAATTAAATCCATGTGATTTTTACTTAGTACTAACCTTCAAAAGATACGTGTATAAATTTCACAGCTGCCGGATAATTAGTTCGTGAGATATAGCATTGTGAGTGAAGCAGCTTTTGTTATTGTGAAAAAATGGATAAAAAAGAATTTCGTGTGTTAATAAAGCATTGCTTTTTGGCGAAAAAAAATACTGTTGAAGCCAAGGCTTGGCTTGATAAACATTATTCGGACTCTGCACCAGGAAAATCAACCGTTGAGAAGTTGTGTGCTAAATTTAAACGAGGCGAAATGAGCATCGAAGACGACGCACGCAGTGGACGCCCCAAAGAGGCTGTTACCGACGAAAACATCAAAAAGGTCCACAAAATAATTTTAAATGATCGTAAAGTGAAGTTGATCGAGATAGCTGAGATTATTACATAGCGTTGTTGGAGCGTTTAAAGGATGAAATCACGAAAAAACGGCCCCATTTGAAGAAGAAAAAAGTGCTGTTTCATCAAGACAATGCACCGTGTCACAAATCAATGAAAACGATGGCAAAATTATATGAATTAGACTACGAGTTGCTTCCCCATCCACCATATTCTCCAGATCTGGCCCCCAGTGACTTTTTCCTGTTTGCAGACCTTAAAAGAATGCTCGCTGGAAAGAAATTTAGCACTGATGAAGAGGTAATCGCCGAAACTGAGAACTATTTTGAGGCTAGAGAGAAATCGTACTATAAAAATGGCATCGAAAAATTGTATGACCGCTATAATCGTTGTATCGCCCTCAAAGGAAACTATGTTGAATAATAAAATCGAATTTTGTCAAAAAAATATTTTTTACTATGTTAGCCTACGAACTTTTCAGCCCAACTGTTACAGTAACTATACAACGGCCTTCTAAAATGCCTAATGTTCAAAAAGTTCTATTTGGTTTGCTAAATTATTGTATTGGATGGTTGTCTGTGGAACAGAGAATGCTGGATGAGGCCTAATCTTGACTTCTGACAAGCAAAAAGTTGAGTGCTTCCCATGTGTGCTGGCACTCAAAATTAGGGGTGTGCAGGATCCCAAAAAGTCGGGACCGGGATCAGGAAAAAATTTCCCATCCCAATTTCGGGAAATGACTTCCTGACTTTTTGGGATCCCGAGCAGTCAGGATATACTGAAAGGTCATTTTAAAAAGTTGTAATTCTCAACGTTTTCTGCTTACAAGTCTCTGGAACTTATCGGAAATCATTTGTTTTTATTCCAGAAATGCAAAAACAATCACTTAAGTTGAAAATGACGTGTAGAATTCGAGATTTTCAGAGCTTCAGGAATTTCGAACATTTCCCGTCCCGAAAATTTACTGACTTCCTCGGGAAATGGCGAATTTTTCCCGTCCCGAATGTCAGCATTAAAAAAAAAATCCTGTTCCGACAAAAAAAATTCTGTCCCGCACACCCCTACTCAAACGTGAATTTCCTGGGGAAGGTGATCACTTCTGATGTTCCCCTTAGCTATTTTATGCAGGAATATATGGTCTGCCAGTTTGTGTGTGTAGTGAGGAGCATGGGTGTTTTACATTTTCAGGATTGGTTTCTGCAATGAGAGACATCGTGTGCCATGATTGACTGCATCACTGGCATAGAAATATGATTTAATTTCTTGAAACGTCCATTGTTTCGCTACATACAAAGCCTGCTTTTCTAATTCTTAATACATTGAAAATAGTTTTTCTAGGAAGTTAATAACAACAATTTATATTAGTACATATTATTTTTTTGCTGAAAATAGTCGCAACATTGAGACTATTACCACAGAAAACAGCCTATAAGGGTTAAATACCAGGTGTATAAGCTTAAATCTGCTGTTTGCTCATAGATGGCGTTAGTGAGTGTATGAAGCTACCATGGGCACGCCATACCTGGTGTTTGTATGAGTTGGACATCTGCCAACACAAATCAGTGCACATCGTCACCATGTGCAGACAACAACAGACAGTGTTCCTGTGGTAAGCATGTCTAGTTTTGTGCCAGAAAAAGAGCATATGCGGGAAGCTCTGCTTTTCTGCTTCCATTTGAAGAAATTGGCTGCCGAATCGCATCAAATGCTTGTGGAGGCCTATGGTGACAGTGCTGTATCGGAAACAACGTGCAGGGATTGGTTTCGTGGGTTCAAAGATGGCAATTTTGACCTGAGGGACAAGAAGTGTGAAAATCGGCCCAGGAAGTTTGAGGACCATCAATTGCAGCCTCTTTTGGACGAGGACGATACCCAAACACAAAAGATGCTTGCCGAGCAATTGGGTCTTACTCAAGCAGCCATTTCCATGCGTCTACGTGCCATGGGAAAGGTTCAAAAGATCGGAAAATGGGTGCTGCATGAATTGACCGATCGGCAGCTGGAGAGACTCCAAAACACATGCGAAATCTTGCTTGCCAGACATAAAAGAAAGTCTTTCCTGCATCGGATTGTGACTGGCGATGAAAAGTGGATATATTTTGAGAATCCTAAACACAAGAAATCGTGGGTTGATCCCGGCCAACCATCAACATCTTCGTCGAGACCAAATCGCTTCAGCCGGAAGACGATGCTGTGTGTTTGGTGGGATCAACAGGGTATCGTCTACTTTGAGCTGCTGAAATCTGGTGAAACTGTCCCTGCCCACGGCTACCACCAACAACTGATGAAATTGCACTGTGCTCTGTGTGACAAAAGGCCGGATTATCAACAAAGACATGGCAAGCTGATTTTCCTCCACGACAACGCCCCACAGCACACGTCAAGACTGGTCCAAAACTACTTGGAGACACGCAACTGGGAGGTGCTACCCCATCCCGCCTATTCACAAGACCTGGGCCCTTCCGACTACCATCTGTTTTCGTCGATGGGCCACGTCGTCGCTGAGCAGCACTTCGATTCATATGCAGATGTCCGAAAATGGCTTGATGAGTGGTTTGCCTCGAAAGAGAATTACTTTTTTTGGCGTGGTATCCAAAAATTGCCCGAGAGGTGGGCAAAATGTGTATCTCGCGAGGGCAAGTACTTTGAATAAATTTCTTGTTGCTTTCTATGACCAAACCATTTTTTTTTCTAACTACAAAACAGCAGATTTAAGCTTATACACCTGGTATACCTATTTTATTTTCTACCATTTTGAATAATATCAAGTTCAAGAGGTTCCAAAATACTGATATAGAATATAGGGACCTAACACATAGTATATCCATCACTGTAAGAACATGGATCATCCACACACAAGACTGTAGGCAACTTTAAAAAATCACAAATAGTATTGTACAATTAATATATTTAGGAATTATTTGGCTGCATCATCATTAAACTAGAGGGAAAACTGACAATACAGCTCATTAAGTTCTAATATACAATATCCAGGAAATAAATATTAGCATTAAATGAACCTTTGCTGTATGCTACACTGCGAATGTCAATTTTGCAAAATCCCACACATATCACTGTGTGGAATACCTGAACATGAAGAAAGATAGGATGATCACTTTGACTCAGGGTGCTAGTATATTTCTTAATGTCTTGTTTACAATGTCAGTATTACTTGGTGGATTTTAAACGTCTCAGAAATATCCTAGCAACAGAGTATGCATGCATTGTTGAGATCCAATAATTAATTTCTAATGCTAAGTTCAATAAAGAAACTCTATATCATGAACTCTGACAAAATATCGAAAGAACCGAAAACAAAATCGGAGAAAGCAGAAAATGCAAACAAAAGCATGAATAATTTAAATAAAGTTATGGTATAAAAATTTAAATATTTTCAGAAGGCAAATATGATAAAATATTTTCAGAAATTCAAACTTTCCCCATCCCAACCTAAAAAATTTTGTCCTCCACACCTAGTTTCTCACTAGCTTTCTCAATATTTGTCAAAGGTTGCCTCCAAAGCATATATATCTTGGTACGTTTCACTTTACCTTTTATAGCATGACAATTTAAGGTGTATACGTTGTTGACTTATGACATGTGATCTTGGTTATATGGCTGCTATCTTTGACCTTCAAGCATGCTCATTTCGTGCCATGTCTCTCAGCCTTTGAAAACCCATCTTAGCCACATGGCATATGCACCATACTCAAGGGACTCCTACTGTATCCAGTGCTTGAAGTGTAGGGATATGGTAATTCCCCCATCTGTCTCCTTGTCACCATGTTAACCCTTAAACTACAGCTTGTTCCGTAATGCAACATGGGAGCTTTTTCTTGTAGTGTGAGTTTTAGGACATACTGTGACTCAGATAATGGTCAGAGATAAATGTTTTGCATGAGACTTAAGGAACGTAATTAGTATAGTTTAGTTTCATTCTTGCTATACTTGGGGAGGGGGTGGGGCTGTCCTGAAAATTGTCCAATTTTTTTTCATCGATTTTGACAACATCGTTCTTTTCTCAATTCTGGTGTTGGGAAACACATTTTTACCAAGGAAAAGCAATAAGTGCACAGTTCTTTTACCACGGTAATGGAAAACATGTGAGGTAATTTGAAGGTATCCTTTTGTTCCTTTATGTCCTGGCATTGCCTGCATGGGCGTCCGATGAATTTCAAATGTCATGAAAAAATATAGTTTTGTCTTCTTTATTCTTCTGATTATGGAAAATTTCTTTCTTTCTACTGCAGGCTTATAGCCCACTGTATACTGAATAAAACAAGGTATAATTAGTAACTCTAGCATTCTTAGTTCGAGATACAAGATTTTATTTAAAAGCATGCAGAAGTTTAAATTTTCCTCTGAAAACACGTCGTAGTTCACCAGCACACATGGTTCGTTGTTTACGGGTTAAACCATCGGAACATTCTCCCAGCTAACAATTTCCACTTCGCGTGATGACAGCAGTCTGCATCTCACATTGAGATCTTCACTGTAACTCTAGCTGGAGGACTTATAAGGTACTATCAGCTGGCTCAAGTCTTTTTTAAGGTGTTACTCCTTCCCTTCCTCGTTTTTAATCCCAGTTTGGAATTGGCAAGAGCAGTGATGTAAACATATAAAACTGAAATTATTCCTGTGTTTTTATGAAGTCAAATTCCCTGACATTTCCACAGTATTCTCTTTGATAGATTGTTTTCCAAGTTTTCTTAGTCTATCACAATCTTGATTATTTTACAGTGGGATTCACAAGTACTGCTCAACAAATTGTCCATGACTATATTCATTTACTTTCATCCTACATGTTTTTAAGGACAACACTTTTACGTATGCGAGTGGACAGGTTGTCAGCAACCTGTCTGGAATTTTGTTTAAATTCTCAAGGCTCTCATTGCATAAAGCAAAGAGAATAAAGATGATGGGTAATTATTCTGGTAAGGCCAGCCGCACACCGGATCCAACATAACAGGAGGTGACACAACGCAACACGGCGACTCACTTTGTTTCTTAGCTAAAATCTCATAGCAGATTTCGTCCATGTACGCAATAGGTCTAGGTCGGTTTTTTAGAATTTTGAAAGTGGGTAAAGATGCATTACAAGTATAATAGTTTACATCAGCATCAATGGGTATGTAGAACTGATATACTCGTATCAATTTATATGTTGTGAATTGAAAATATTTCTAGCAAATAATTGATTAGAAAATAAGATATTAACCATTTAATGTGAGATTCAATGACTACATTTAATTGCTGGCTTCAGGCTACCCCTGTGTCCAGTCTGTGGCTGAATTGAATGGATTCACGCTTGTAGAGATTGTTTTGTTGCAAGCTTCTCCTTGCGTGACCAAATTCCAAAACTTCCAAATTGTTTTGTTGCAAACAGGCGCAACGTGACTAAAGTCAAATGCTTTGTCCGGTGTGCAGATGCCCATAAGAGCCTCAGCTTAAACCTTCTGCAAGTCGTTTGCAACAAAAATGACTCGTTACGCCCTGTCGAATCAAGTGTACAGATGGCCTAATACTTGCACCTGCCGCAAAATGACTTCGGACCTCATAACAAAAGAACAAAAAATTACATCTTTATCACAGGCCGGAGGCTAAGTTCCGAATCATTGACTTGTTGATAGAACAATTAATACTACCAAGTCTCTTGCTTCTATTATTAAAAATATTTTTCTTGAAAATGATCCGCCACATTTGATATTTTTTTATTTGATATATCTCGGGAATGGTGTCTCTTTTAAATGTCCGGTTTTCTCAGAAATGTTCCAAATAGTGTAAACTTTCATAATAAATCAATAAATCTATTTTTGAAAAATAAGAAATAGAAGTTTTTCAGAAAAACTACAAAACATTTTATGAGAATAACTGCGAGTTGAAAGTCTTAACAATGATCCTTTTTTTCAAAATTTATGTTCACATGTTTGTAAATTGTATTTCCCTTAAAATGTTATTTAAGGTAAATTTATAAATCTAGAAAAAATAGGGGATCAGTCTAAAGACTTCTAACAAACACTAAGTCATCTTACAAAATAGAAAATGCCATTGTTTGGTTCGAGAATTATTAATTAAGACTTTCTGAAAAACTTCTATTTCTTATTTTCAAAAATAGATTTATTGATTTATTATGAAAGTTTACATTATTTGGAACATTTCTGAGAAAACTGGACGTTGATAGGAGACACCATTCCAGAGATATATCAAATCAAAAAAATATCAAATATGGCAGATCAGTTTCAAGATGGCGGCCGTCGGAGCGCAGATATCGATTTTCTACTTGACTGATAATATCTTTAATGATAGAACAATTAATCCTACCAAGTCTCTTGCTTTTATCAACAAGTCAATGATTCGGAACTTAGCCTCCGGCCTGTGATAAAGATGAAATTTTTTGTGCTTTTGTTATGAGGTCAGAAGTCATTTTGCGGTGGGTGTATGTATCCCACTCCATAACAGAAAATTAATACAAGGGTTTCAGCAAAAGGAACTTTTTTCTTTTTTTTTTTTTTTGTAAAATTTTTACTTTTCCAACACTGTACAGAACACATTAACAGTTATTTTCCTGTTGTTACCAGACAGTTATTACAAGACACAAACAAGTAATAAAATTTCAGGCCGTGAACTTCAGAAATTTCAGTTGACAAATCTCATCACTTGAGCACAAATCTCACATTATTAACGGTTACAAACACAATCATAATTGTTTTTAACACACAAAGCTCTGAACACCAAACATGTCAACAAACAGCTTGCTGAATAATATATAAAAACATTCCATAATTTTCTCTAACAGTGTTAAAATTTCTAAAGATATCTTAACAGACTTAGGTTAGTCACCAATAATCATACTACCTTTAAACAACCATTTGTATTTGCATTGTGTAACATTAAACAGAACATGCATGTAGTACATCCAGTAACGTGTGTGTACCCAGACAAAACATTTAAATATATTAGGAGTGTGTTGACATTTACACAACACTAGAACAAAAGTATTTCTGTTCTTGCAATTGATACCTAATGTTAGCAATTACAAGTATGAAGTATCATTTTACATAAACATTTGCACTGTACTTCAACGCAACAATATGTACACATTGCAACAAGGAGTTAATTACAAACATACTTTTAGATGTTAAAAAAAAAATAGTTTTTATAAACAAAAACATCCTGAAGCTAATTCCATATTGTAACACAATGCTCAAACATATACATGCATGTCTTCACACAATGATGAATATGTAACAAAGCACCTAAAAATTTGTGATGTAGTTTGTTCAAAATTGATGTCCATTATGTAAAACTGAGAAAGTTCTTCCAATGGCCTAGTGGCTACTTACTTTTCCTTATTATGAGTTGCAAGGGTAAACTTGCAACACAGTACAATCGCAATTGGTATTCCACATTCTGCACTTGGATAATTCTACATGTATAATTTGTTAACACCCGATTCAACTTGCAAATAGAATTATTTTAAATTGCTAGTAAAATTATGAGAAACACGTTAGTTTAAATTGTAAATAACAAATTGGTATGTGCTTCAACGATCGGTTTGCCAACTTCATCTAGCTCTCTTTTGTACACAGAAAAAACATATCAAAGTGTAACCACAAGCAAAAAAAAACCTGTGCAGACCCGCGACTCCTGTGCACCATACTCCCGCGAAGAGGGGGAGTGGATAGTGGACCATGCTTCCTTATGGCCGGAGCTGAACAGAAGAAGGGAAAGCTGCACGGGAACTTTTCATCCAGGGTTTTTTTTTTCCTTGTGGTAGCTCTATAGGTATATACTCGCAAATTATCATAAACATTGTTTCGTCAAGTGAGAACAAGAGGGACTAACTCCAATTTTTCATATTTAAAGGGGAGAGGAAATATTGTATTCTTAGGAATATGTCGGACTCTTAAAAAGAGTCGGTGAATTGGAGATATGAGACTCCACCTTGCTGCTAAGGATTAGAAGAGGGGGGATATGGCGATCTCACTCCAGATGGAGATCTTCAGATGAGTTGATTTAAACAAAACTGAAAACTGCATTTTTGGAGTTACTTTCTGATGGTTTGTTCATTAATAATTTGAAATAAACTACTGTAGAATTAGTTTATACCCTGCAGTACAAATGATTAAGACAATAAAAACTATATTTTGCCAGGATTCAAATCTATATCCATAATTGTTGACCATAACAATTGAAGGGCTCTGTGTAAAGCATGATAACTGACATTTTGGTCATGCAATTTGCATTGGTATCAATGAAACCTTCTGATATTGGTAAACATAACACAAAAACAATTTATCTACAGTATAGCTTATAATAACCTTTTCTCTTAATGAACTCAGAACTGACCAAAATGTCCCTTACCATGTTTTACACCAGAGCCCTTCAATTATGACTTAGTAAAAGTGTTACATGTGCAAATTATACAAAGATTTTATGAAGGTATTATAAAAACTGTCTGTCTTAGTAAAAATCAACCAGATTTTTTCTCACCATTGCCTCTAAAAGAATTCAAATATACCATTTAACAATATGATACAACAAAAATGCAATTTGACACATACTGTAACTTTTATACATATCACTATTAAAAAAGCACTGGTTGGAGAGAAACTGGATATAAAAATAAATCATTACTTCAAATAAAAAGCATAGAAATAGTTTAAACAATATTTAGGAATTTTATCAAAAATTAAGCATCAATCCTTATTATTTGCATAGCATCCACTATTCCAAACATTGCAATTAACTCCTATGTTCATATTCAATATCTTACCTTTGATAATTTGATAAAAGGAAGACCTACTACTATAATACATTAGCATGTTTTTATGTTCTAAAGGAAGATACAAATGGGAAAAGTGATTTTGAAATGTTGCTGTTTCTGCAACAACTTCAAAGTCTCTGAATATATTTATAGTACATTAACAGAAACTTTCACAGCATATTTAATTTTCAAATGGTACAAATTGTTGTTGTTATTATTTTGCAAATAATAAAATTGAAATTGAAAATACTTTGTTGTTGTTGTTGACAAGTTCGGATTTGAGTCCAATACTCAAATAGAAACTACATTTGCCTTTGCTTCCTTTCGATAAAACATCTATCACTTTATTCATGAACAGTTCCTGACTTTCCACAGTCCCCCCCACACCCCTAGTTGCGACAGTTAACAGGATTTTAATGTCTCTGAAAACGTTCTCTCATTATTTTGTTTTATGTAGCAGTTAATTGCTGTAAATCACAGAAACAATATTATTTTTAATAAAATATTGCTATAATTTCACCATTTGAATTATATGTACTTTTCATAGATATCTCTGGGAAGGGGGGGGGCTCCTCTGCGGGTGGCCTTGATTGTTAATGTGTGGGGAGGGGGGCTACCTCACTCCTGATATGCTTCACTTCATGTTGCTATATGTCATGCCTTGTTTCACTGTTAACTAGGTGCCTGAAAAGGTTTTGCCTTGTACAAAGAAGGTACAGTTAAGCTTCTGAATAACGGACAGGCCTGGGGGAAAAATAGACATCCGTTACGAAGAAGTGTCCGCTATTCAGAAAAAAGTGTAGGATGTTACACAATAGGATAAGCATATTACAGTACATACTTTACGAACATAATGTATTTTTTTCCTACATTCAAGGAACAAAATACTGTACTACATACGGTGAATTTATATTTACTAAAGTATCCCTACATACATTACAAATTTCAAAAAAGAAAATACAGTACATGTAGTGTAATCCTTTGTTAAATTACTGCATTCAAAAAGACACACTTCTCAAGATAACCACAAAGAATACTGTCTACTGTCTGCACTTTTAAAAAGAAATACGTTCGGTGTAACATGAAACAATGTGCGCTAGTTCGAAATGCTGGCCATTGTTGTGTCGAATTGCGACAGTTTTCTTTCAGGCTGTCCGTTATTAAGAGGTTTTATTTGCATTGGGGAGGTAGTTTTCAGTGTCCGCGTCCGTTATTAAGAAGTAATATTGCCTTTAAACCCCATGTATTTCTGCCGGGAAATTTAAAAATGTCCATAATTTAGAGGTGTCCGTTAGGAGAAGTTTTACTGTATGTACCTAACTTCAGAACCAAGGTATATTAATCACACTATTATATTTTTAAAAAAATAACAAAATGGCAGTATTTTGCACCAAGTCACAAGCCATCTATAGTAATAATAGAACTGTAAAATTGTTGACAATTTTACATTATGCCTATACCAGCCAATACAGATAAGATTTATTAATCTGTATCATCCCTAATATACAATCATCGGAATCTGTTCAAAAAATTACCCACAAGTACAACGTAAATGGTAAATTTCATGCATCACAACATACCCCCACCATAAATTGATTCTGGATTCACTCACTCAACAAATTAACCACACGTTCTTATATATTACAATTTCACTATCTCAGAAGTGCAATTTCTGCACACACCGCAACAGTAAAATCTTTTAAATCATTGGCTTCTGAGGGAAAGTTAGACACAACCTTTAGGTTGCATTCAAAAGGTATAATGATCAGAAAAATAGCGCATTTCTACATTCAGGTCTTGCGAGTCAACAATTGTCAGTTAGAATCTGTTCACGGTACACAGAAAAATTGAAGCAACATGGTAGAAGGTACATGAATTACCTCGGATTTGAAGGCCCAAAGGCACCAACACCCAATCAATGCACTTGAGTATTTTATTTACAATCTGACACCTTGTTTACTGTATCATATTTCCTATAATTGTCTATGCTTACAGTTTTAAAACTACAGACAAAATGGGGTAATTTCATGGCATTGGTTCTTTTTAAGAAAAAGGATAAACACTCAATTCACTGATGCTTCACTAGCAGATAAATCAAATGGTAAGATGGTCTCATGCACTAGATGATATATTATGAAATGGTCACAAAATATAATTACCAGGAACATGCATATCATGCTGAAAAAAAAGAAGGAAAAATTGAAGAATGTTGAATGCACAAGTAACGATTGTATATCCTCTTTTTTGCTCTCTCACACAGAACACTCACCACAACAAAATCATATGCAGTCAAAAAGAAAACCTCCAAAAAGAAAGTTCAGTACACGATTTTAAACTTCTAAATGATACTTTTATTAAATATATGTGCTTTATTTTTGTGGACTAATATATATATATATATATATATATATATAAATCAAAGAAGGTAAAAGGAAACACTCACCGGAGTGAGTGTTTCCTTTTACCTTCTTTGATTTTTACTTAGCCCTTTTGGCCCTCCTTGCTTTTATCCATATATATGCAAAAACCTTCAATACCTTCAATAATACATTTTTTGATGGGAATTATCAATTTGCTACTACATGTTTCAGACTGGTAGCAAAGAGTTTTGTCCTTGAGGTCCTTATGAGAAGTAAAATTTTATTGGTAATGCGAAACGCTACTTTACAATAGAGAAAAGTCTGAGAGAGAATGGAATTTCGTGAATTTGGAACTCCTTGAAGGACTTCCGTAGTGTTTGACCAAAAAATACAAGGTGCATCAATTTTCAACTGTAGGTAGGTGTATTCTATGTGCATAAGCAATGGGAAACCTGCATTTACCTTGCATTTTGAGTAAGTGATCCAAGTTCAATTCTTGGTACTGATGATGGAAGTTGCAATTACATTGTTGAATGAAAATCCACATTTCAAATCTTGCCCTTCAAAGGCCAGTTGTACAATCAGGTACACCAACGGCAAAAGAAACAGTGGGCAAATTGTCCACCACCATTTTCATTCGGTCTGAATTACACAATATGATGACAACGAATTCAAATGATGACTTCGATAAGCAGAGAACAATGCCTGCTTCGAACCAACATAGTTTAATTCCTTAAAACAACACTGGATGTAGGAAAAAGAAAGTAATGAAAATAGCGGTGGACAATTTGCCTACCATTATCTTTGCCGTTGACTGTACAAAGTTATGTGGATGCAAACTGTCGATTACTATTTGCAGTCACTTCAATATTACAGTAAGCTTCCTGTTGATTTAGTGGTAATACTGTGGCCTCGTAAACAAGGTGTAATCAAGGGGTTCCAGGTTCGATACCCGGTGGAGGCACATTACACAGTGGTTCAGGTCCCACTCTAAACTCTAGGTCCAGTCCCCAATTAGCCTATCTGTTCATAAAGTGGACTTAAAACAACAACTCCAACTCGTAAACAAGGGGTGCCAGGTTCAATCACTGTTGGAGTTAATTCAGATCCAGCTTTGAACTGTAGGTCCAGTGCCCATTAACAAGTTCTCTAGCCATGTTGGTCATAATGACCGAAACTGGCACACACCAATCACACCATATTGGTCATCATGACTGAAACATATGGCTTGACTTTGTTGTTCCTAGAGCGTCATCGGTCATGAGCAATGGAGGCAATTATGGGGGGGCAGTTGCCCCCCCCCCCCACGTTTTGCCACTTTTGCCCCTGCACTATGCTAAACCTTATCTACAAAAGGAAATATACTCTCTCTGACCCCCAGTTTTGCATCTTGACCCCTGGTTTTGGAACCCCATCGCCGCCACTGCTCAGGAGTATAACAATGAGGCACATTAGGTGCGGGGTATATAGTGAACATAAAAGTGTTTTGGTTGTTCTATTTTTTTTACAGGAAAAAAAGCGAATTTTGCGAATTTGCGAACTGAAGTCCAATAATCACTTTGGTGCAGGAGGAAGGCATTGGCGAAGCCACCCTGGCAGTTAATGTGTTAAGCTATCTGAGCATAACATGGACTTAAACAAACTTTTACGTTTTAAATCTTTCATCCTAGACATTTATGTGGGGTAGATTTGTACTGGTTAGGATGTTGACAGATGTTTCAATCATAGTACCTGACATAGCACAAAACAAATAGGACAAATATGGAGATGGGCAATTTGAGCACATGTAGCTTTGAAATGGACTATCACAAGAAGAGGGTTCAATTCAAACCTAAAAAGTGTTTAATAATTGTACAAGAAAACTACAGCAGCCTATCACGTTTGAGATGTTCTTAGAAAAATTAGAAAAATATCAACTTAATGAAGCAACTAGTGCCAATAAAATTTTGATTCTCAATTTGTGCATAAAAAAAGAGCATCTAAAACTAATTCTTAAGTGTTTTATTTGAAAATGTTAGTAAACTATGTAATTTTGTCCGCAGATATTTTGGTCATGATGAAGACTCCTTGGGAACTAACGCTTCATTTACTGCAATTAAAAAAGCAAATTAAATTACCAAAAACAATGAGGCAACAAAATTTTTCAAACTTGAGTAAGCAGAGATAAAATGGGGAAAAAATTTGTATACAGCATGAAGCCTTAAACCTTATTTACATTGAGTTCATTTTTCTTTTGCAACTCTATGGCCAAGGCTGTATTTCTAAAAATATATAATAAACATAAAACACAAAAATTCATTGTGGTAGGAAGTATATAAAGAAATGCATTGTGGGTGACCTGTTGCTTTTTTACAATGCTTAAAAAACACACAAAGTGATAATATTGTTTTCACTAATAATAACTCAGTGCATACGTAACATTAAAAAAACAGTACTGTGGAATCAAACAATAAAAATTGTGCAACTTTTCCCTTCAGGAAAAGAAACCATCTTGTTGAATTTTATGGTGAGCTAAACATGCAAACACAAGGGAAATCAGTTACAGGATGGTTGATCATGATAGTTATGAGACGCTGGTAGATGGCAGGAATGGTAGTTCACAACCATTATGTTGTGAGTAAAAGGACTTCCAGCACAGGGTGTTCATAAAGAAATACTTCCTGTTTATGATGTATGAACATTTGTCATGTAATCAGTACACTTTGGCAGCAAGTGTTTTGCAAATGAAAATATTGAATGTGAGGTGTAAATTTGGCTGAGCAGCATACCAGTGCATTTTATGCTGCGGGTTGACTGACCAGTTTTATTTTGTTTGACATTTCTGTCACTTTTGGCTAATCGCGAAGATGAGGTTGAATGATATGAAATTGATGAAGGGACAAACACCACCCATGCACAGGCCAGGATTTGAACCTTGGACCCCTAGGGGATTATATTGAGAAATACAAGAATACATAAATGTAGTATTAATGGTTTTCAAAGTTTGTGTGCATCTCAGTTGTGAAGTATTATACTGGAATTTTAACACCAAACCATTTGGAGCAATTGTACAGTTAATAAAATAGTGACCAATTTTGCAATTATAGATTTTAAGAATCCTTAGACTTTGTCCAGATTTATAAATTTCACTGAGGCTTTTGAAGAAGTTTTTATGCACAAATAAAAGTATACAAGAAAATTTGTACAAAGCTAAGTCAAGGGCTCTGTTGGGCAAGTTCATAAAAATAGTATAAATTATAGTATAAATATTTTAATTTACATTGGTTTGTCCCTTTTGACAAATCACAGTGACGATAATGAATGATGATTACATTAAATTGATGGAGAGATACTCAAAAAACAACACCAATGACCAGGGTAGTGCAAATTCAGTACCTCCGGTGGCGAGACAGTAACCACAAGAATCCTAGATATGGACACTAGTTATATCTATATATTGGGAGATTCCCTCGCTAGAAGCACCAAACTTTTTGTCTATAAAGCTGCTATTTACTTAAAGTGTGTCTTGAAATTTTGTATGCACATACCTTGAACAATGTAAAACAGGATCTAACCCCTTGCAATAGGTTTGGACTCTTCCAGTTACCTTCACTTGTTTTGTTCCGCGACAATGCATCTCGGTAGTGTTGGCTTGAATGTATAGGGATTACAATGTACACAATCAAAGAGCATGTGTTCCTTGTTCGTTAATACTGGCAAACTGGTTCATTTAAAGCATGTCAAAGAGTATTTCAGAATGAATTTCGTGTGAGACTTTACCTTCAAAGTGTTGTATCCAGAAATTGGTAAGAAAGAGACAAAGGGAAGTCTTGTCACACAGCATTCAGGAGACCGGAAAATGTCTGAAGAGACAAAACAGGATGTAAAGGAGCAATTACTGGCATCAGCATCAAAATCATTGTGAAGACTTTCCCAAGAAACTTATCTCCCATGTTCCACGTGTCAAAAAGCTGCAAAAAAAAATCTAAACTACACGCTTACCATGTGTCCAAGAATTGAAACTGACAGACCATGAAAAATGCCACTTTAAGAAAAGTATTCCAGAATTTGGAGAGACGTGTACAAGAGTACTTGAATGTGGAAGGGGACCATTTTCAGCATCGCATATGAGTCCTGTTTTACATTGTTTAATGTATGTGCATACAAATCTTCAATACAAACTTTAAGTAAATGGCAGTTTTATAGACAAAAATTTGGGGCCTCTAGCGAGGGAATCACCCTTTATATAGAATATGTATACTGTAAGTAATAGATCAAAGTTTAGATTAGTCAAAAGAAGCAGACTAATTTGTCCCAAAGTATTGTGTCACAATCCTGAATCTTTTTCCTCAAAGTAATTATAATTAGGTAAGATATGCAGAAATCCAAAAAAGACTAGATTTTTTTGGCACTTAAGCACATAGATTATTGATATATTCTAAGAAACGGACTACACCAGATCATATTTTAGATACTTAAATATCAATGAAAAATATTTTCTATACACTATTCATTGACTTAATTATTGAAATAGGTGCACTAGCTCAATTTTTCTTGTCAGTAAAAGTCTAGTTTCGCTATGTTAGTGAACTGAGTTGTAGACATTTGAAATGTTTTTTTTCTACAATTCTCAGCTCACTAACATAAGTGCAAATGCAAGAACTTATTTACGTGTATCAGCTTGAAATGTCTGAGCAAAAAGTTAAAAGTTGTAGTCACCCCACATGGGTTGTACTGTTGACAAGGCAATGTGGCAGCACCTGCACAGTACAACAATCTGACAGGAGAAAACCCAACACCTTCTTACACGTATGAACTTGCCATGTGGTTATCTGAATACATCAAATAAATCTACGATGAGCCAATACCAAAAAAGTATCTACTAGAATTTAATCTCCGATACTGGCTGATACTTTTCTGGAACTCAGTATTTTCACGGAGTCTACTAAAATGCTATGCAATACTCTTACATTGCAGTCTAATGTGGGGAGAAATGTATTTTGTGATTACATTATTATCTCATGTGAAAATACGAATATTTCAAAGCAGTGGAAAATTTATAAAAATTCTGAACTACTTGTGAATTGTTACAAGTTGCAAATGAGGGTATCAATATTGGTATTCAACATTGCATCGGCTCAGCATTAAACAAATCTGATGTTGCCTTTCCGAGTAGACTGATGTACAAACTTTCCACGCAACAATCTGATCCGAAGTTTCCACACGGAAAACTCCATGTAATGTTACCATTACTCTCAGTAACTGCATTTCTACCATTTAAAGTCTCTTTGGACCCAGGACTCCCCAAAAAAACTTCTTATGAACTTCTTTAACAATACTAAAACACTACTCCAAGGTGTAACAGCCCATTGAAGCTCAAGCCCTGCTGAGCTGCTTTTGTTGGGTGACACGCCAGGGTGGCCATTCTACGACGATGTCAAAATTCAAGTATAATCCCCGGTTTTCAAGGCAAACGTTTCAAAAATCAAGGTCCAAGCAGATATTTGCTCTATTTCAACATTACGTATTATCACCACTCACCACCCACTTACAGACACACACAAACATATTAACAATATAATGGGTCCGTGTGCTTCCAATGTATCCAAAAATTGCAATTCAATTAAACAGTATATTAATTATTTAAAATATTTAATTTAAGGTGCGCGAGTTTATATTTGCCATTTCGCATACTTGAAATACATCTACAAACACAAGTCACAAATGTTATGGAATATACTTATCTACAAAAATAGTTAATTGTATAAGAATTTCAAACTCAAATTTACCTAATCAACTTCCAAAATATCTTATCTTGCAATAATCTTCTGTCTGTCAGATAGATTACTCTGCAAAGGATGACTGATTGAGAGAATTCTGATTCATTTTCCAGATGCCAATAATTCATGCATAATTCCTTCCCGGTGAGTAGCCACCCTGCACTCAGTAAGTGAATCAAGTCCCATCAGCACTGCCATCTAGTGTTCTAGACTGGAATCTGCTGCTGTTACTTTCAAGCAGCTACCAAATTGCCCACACAGATCTTTTCCGACTACCACCAGAGATCTAACCCAGAACTTCTAGCGTCAAAGACAAGAATGTTAACCATTCAAATATATGGGAGCTAACAGTGGCGATACTCATGAACAAATTCCTGAATTTATGTACATTACCTATTTGTTAATGGTTTCTTAGCTTTGAAAAGGAAGCAGTGAGTCTGTAAGAACAATAACCAAACACTGTTGCTTTGAAAAAAAACAAAAAAAAAACATACCATCAAGATAAATTCTAAAAATGGTGTCTGTTCAGGAGTCCTCTTATTGAATACCATGAATACTCACATAAGGAGGTTCTGCAATTTGGAATCTCAGCTTCAATTTTCAAAATGAAACAATTTTATGAAATGGAAGAGGCCTAACCCCCAGCAAAAATCCTAGCATAATCTTCAGTATAAAAAACACATTGCAACGACAATATTATCACTTACATAAATGGTTTATATAAAACTGCAAGTGTATATAAGAAAACAGCTATTTAAAATACTTTTTCTCTAGAAAATAACTTTTATCTTTACCTTCCATAACACAAAATAAAATGTTTAAAAAAAATCAAATCTCAAAAAAATAATAATTGAAAAAAAATGAGTGTCTAAGATTCCATGTATTTATAACACAAATATTGACATTTTGTTAAGAACATCATGCTGTATAGTTAATACACTTTCCCAATAGCTTTGGCTCTATCGCCATGCTTTATCATGCATACACTTCACAGAAACTCTCTTCTCATAAGTTCTGCAATTTACAGCATGATGATAGAAGTATGCAATTGGAAAAGGGTTAAGAAACATACTGTTTCCTTTCTTAAATATAAAGGCATTACTTTAAAATTTGAAAATAACAGCGTGCTGGAGAAATAACAATATTCTACTTTAATTAAAAAATAAATAGAAAAATAGAGAGAGAATCTGAAACTGTAGAAATATTGTTCATTAGAAGTCCCATGCAAATTGGAGAAAACTATATAAATTATTCAGTTTTCAGAGTATATCTTAATTGATGAATAATTGAATAATACATGGCAGGTTGTTTAGATATATAGTCATACTGTGAGTAAATTTATAGCACTGCTTTTGATACAGTGATAGATTTTTCACATTCATAATTAATAAAGCTTGTGAGAAACCAGATTTAAAAGCAAAATTATCGGGTATGTAAGGACGGTGAAGCCATTTACAATACTGGTGATATTAGCCTATCTGCAAAGTATGAATTATTCCTTATGTGTTATTTAAATGGGATTCTTTTCAATACTAACATGAAATTTACCAATACTGGTAATTTATAGTGCACCTGTTTGTAAGAAATGCATAACAATTACAGTAATTCTTAAATGGTATGTATTGGGTGTTTCATAAATAGAGGAATTACAAAAATTTATTGCAAGTAAACTATTGAACTTACGTTAATGAAACCAGTCCAGAACGATCGAGGAACGCAATAGTTTGTGCGTGTACGTTTTGTTAAGCTGATATTTCATATTCCTGCCGCTAGGTGACACTCAAATCACCCACCTCACTCACAGTGTTCTGTGCAATGTTTTGGTCCCCAAGATCACCGGACCTTACACCGTGAGACTTCTTTTTGTGGGGTTTCATCAAAGACAGGGTATTTGTCTCACCGATGCTGCATGATATCGCAGCCCTAGACACTATCGACAGGCCCATGTTGATGCGAGTGTTGCAAGAACTAGACTATCTTGTCAATTTGTGCTGTGTCACCCATGGTGCACACATTGAACATTTATAGGTGTAAAAAAAAACAGCCCCACGTTCGTTCTGGACTGGTTTTATTAATGTATGTTAAATACTTTACTTGCAATAAATTTTTGTAACCCCTCAATTATTTCTACAACACCCACTATATTCCATCATTTGGATGGCAGATTAATATTATTTATTGCAGTAAAAACTATACCGCCAATTTTAGTCTTGTATATTCAACATCTCTCAACAAATGTATCTCCATCTAAGTTTTATAAATTCTCACGCAAACAGGCAAGTCTTAACAGAGTTCGAGAGTATATTTAAAACAAGTTCTTGACACTAATGTATATTTGGTTAACACTCTTTAAAATGTAAAGATACCCTAAACACTTTCTCAAACTTGGTCATACTGGAGGTGATGTGACTATCACCATGCTCTGGCTGACGTTACCTCCCAAGGTTGTCCCCACCCCACCCTGGTACCGGTCATTCTGCTGAGTAAGCGCAAGAGCCACTCAATGTCGGAACATTTTCATAAAGATTCCCACCTCGACATCACCCACCATGGGAGTCAAACCTGGTCTGAAGGCCTACTGACTGCACCAAAGACATTTTGCTCATTCTCCACTATCAACAAATTAACTTTTGTCAATGTCTCTCCCCCATCCCCATTCCCTTCATATCACAAGATATTCTCTTGCATTTTTTAAAAATGTGGTTATTTCTCAAAGCTTTTCATGACAATGAGTTATGAACTGATTAGAAACAAAGAAAATATTCATACCCAAGTTAACAATCTCGAACCCCTATCTGTTACCTTTGCCATCATGACCCATTAAATGAAATTCTAATTTATTTAGTTCTCAATTTAGCTTGCGAGAAAGCCATTTTCTAAGACATGCTTTTTTTGCTTGAAACAAGGGAACACTGTATAAAATATTATATACTTCTGAAAACTGTCAAGAATAAACAATAAATATTAAAAAAATAAATGCACAAGATATAAACAGGCATACATTCATTATACACAGCAACGCAGGGGAAACAAAATACTATAAAAAAACATACAAAGAAGTCTAAATGCGATAGAACAAATAAATGCACAATTGCAATGCCATGTAACTTCCCCATGGGTACAAAAATATTTTGCGTTGACAGCATGCTTACATTTTCACTCAATCTTTAAAAAAGGAACACCCATAGACATATTACAAATACCTTAGGCAATATAAATAACAACGCTCATAAAACTGTAGTACACTAAAGAATATGCATCCATAAAATATAAAGCAGCTAGGCATGCATGAGTTGACTTCTAGGTATACTTCCTATCACAATGGCATTCTCTGAATGGACGTTGATATCTGGCAGTTGTTATACAATATATATGTATAGATTTTTTTTAAAAAAAGTAGCCTGGCCAGGTAAAAGACAATGTACTAGAGGAGCTACCTGTTGCTTAAAACCCTCGGAAACACAAACTGATGTCTTCGCCTATTTACTCAGACGCAAGAATTGGCACTCGGAAGGCTAAAGACCATGTGGCTTCACACTGTTTAAAAGAACAAGGCAAAATAAACAAAATGCAGGAAAATACATGCCAGTATCATAATGAACAAAACAAAATATCAATTCAAGTAATACACACGCACATACATATAACAACCTGTAACCTTTTATTCTTACAATAAATAAGAACAAAGAATCAATTCTAACATTGATTATTTTAACAAAAAAAAAGTTTTTACATTAACCAATATATAATACGTTGATACCGATTATGAATACTGTACAGATTTGACAAAAAAAAATGCAAGTTTAGGAATGAAATGCTGCACTCTGTAACAAAAGAACTTGGTAAAGTATTACCTTACAAAAAGAAAATATTAACATTTAGAAATGCAGACTGGTAGAGGAAATTCAAAGGCTATTTTTTACAAATCCCGGCACCATCATCAGCCTGCAGCCACTATCAGTCAATTAGTTTGATCTTTAATATAAATTCGTGACGGACTGATGTGAAATTTTGCCATAAAGGATCGAAGGAGTTCAGTTTTCAGTCTCCAAAAATATTAAAATTCTAGTATCTGTTGTTCATCTGTGTTGGCATTATTATTATTGAGGTTAAAGTTAAAATAATTCTAAGTACTGTGAATCTAAATATTGAATTTTGATGAATATTAATTCAGATGTGCATAGCAATTTTCTTACTACTTTTAATATTTATTTATTGGACTTTTAAATTATAAGAATTGTTTATCAAAATATATTAACATTCAGATGTGTGTATATATTCATGAGATTGTGAATGAAATTGCCCAACTGAAATAGAAAATATACACTGTTATTTTTTTTAATGAATTTTCAATTTAATGGGGTTCGAAGGCAAATTTGGCATCAAAACCTGAAGTATAATGAGATGTCTGATGTGTATATCTATAGGTCACTTTAAAAAATCGCACATAAAGTTTTCAGAGCTCTCATGAACATTGTAGTGCTTGTCCAGTTCTTGCGTTCCTGCTCATTTTATTATAAGATTAATGCAAAATGTTCACTAAGCCATTATGGACCCACTCAACTCTCCCCTTAAATATGGCCATGCTCATATTGATAACATACCAATATAAAATTTACTGACAGCAAACTTTCTCCTGATCGATGAAATTGAAATATTCCATGAAAAAACTAAATGCTTCTTTGCTCTAAATAAAGGTAATGCAATAGGTGTTTTCTTGGGAAAAAAAACTGTGTATTTAGATATTTACGTTACACAGTCAGGGCATATGAGTTGTACTTTCGTATTAAGTTTTAAGTGGCATAAATTTGCAGAAAACTACAGACTATTTATAGAAATATTGGAATTGAAAATTTTGACAATTTTAATAAGAAACTGATATTCTACAGTAGTGTCAAGCCAGGAACTGGTGTGCAATTACAGAGGTGAACGGTTATTTTGACAAAATCCTGTTTCCCTAATGGCTGCTTCGGGCAGGACGTTTGAAAGGTTGCTCGTAGGTAAATGTGGCAACAGAGGGTCACTGCCAGAAAGGCAAGTCCTACATGCTGGGAGATACTGTGATTTCACTTTGACATGAATATATTACGTGATAGCACACCTCTGTCACATTTCTATTATTAAATTTCCTGCAGCAGTTAAGTGAAAAATGCTCTTCTCTGTAATGTGTACATATACACTTTAAGGTACCTCATGTTGCATGTTATCAAGCACGCGCAATGCACAAGACATCTAATTGAAAACCACAAGATTAAATTCATGATAATTCTTCTGCAACAAATTAAATTACTATATTTCTATTCAAAGTTTTGTTCTGTTTGACAACACTGATTGCCATTTAAACAGAACAGGACTTAAAGTATCAAGATCGTAGGTCAACCACTCGCACTGACTTTTGTCACTGCGGTGGCTGCATTTATTTTTATTTCTTAATAGGCAGTGCTATAGTTTTCATACAGTAACAACATTGTTGGACCTCCCCGATAGTGTAAAGTTGTTGCTGGCGTATACATATAGCATGATGATTCAGATCCTAGTTTAAACTGTAGATATAGTCCTGATTAGCCTATCTATATCCTTAAACTGGTTCATACATTTCACATACTACAAAATTTTCCCCATACAAGAATGGAGATGTTTACATTTAAAATGCTAAGGAAAAAGTGTCATACGAGCTACTGAGTGTGTGTTTTTTTTTATCTATCGTGTTAACCAAAGTAAATGTTGATAAAGTAATGTCCAGCGATAATAAAAGATGCCACAAAAACTTTCACCATTCACTAAATGCTAATTTAAATGTATCTAATAACAGTAACCAAATTACTTACCATTTCACATTCTAGAAAAAAATAACACCACACCAAAGAGATTTTTATATGTAAAGAATATATCTAAACTACAAAAGCAAACTCATAGAAATTATTAATATTCATTAGATATACATAGGTATGCAATGTGTGCTTCCTGTGTGTGTGTTTGTGTGTGTCAAGTGTTTTGACACTGTGACACTCATGGGGACATGTAGTACGAGGAGGGGGGGAAGTAATGGAGAAGTGGCACTTGTATACTCCTTATTTTCATGTTCACACTCCCAAATTTCAACTGAAAGCAATATTATTATAGTTCATGCAATACGTTAATCTGCTCCTCAATTCTCAGTGGAGGTAGACATGTCCAGCATGCAGTCTTGATTAGCCTGTGTGTAATATGATTAAAACGGAACCCTCCTTTTACATTTTCCCACATTTTAAGTTTTTTTCACCTTGGTTCCTGAAAATGAAGAACTGATGCTTCACTGTATCCTTATTTAACTGCCATCAGCTGCAATATCTATGTTTGTTAATGTCCTATATGAGTAGAAATTACTAATATACTTTCTTTCAAAGACTTTCTTCATTGTACAGCATATAACATGTCAATCTTAATTTTACACTTTTCTGATGTATGGGGTAATAAATCTGCTGTGAATATTTATGTAAACATAAATGTTACCTTACTGCAATAATAAATACCGTAATAATAATGTGAGCCACTTTGCATAAGGCTATAAAGATATAAATGGCAGTTATTTCGATGATGTAGCATTGCGCCCCTCATAGCTAGCGTGCCACATCCACAGCCCTAGATTCTGAGTTGGGAATAAAATAACACATGTGACGTTACTTTTTTTTTTGTACTTGCATTACATGATTGTAATATGTTACATTACTTGTTACATCAGAACTGGACAATTCATTTGCTGGGATGAAACATGCTTTGCTGTGTTGTTTTAAACGTGTGTATGTAAAGTTACATTGCGAAAACCTGGACTACAGAGCACACATGTGATACTTCTCTAAACATTTCAATAAGTTACAAGATATATGAATAAAAGCTGTATTTGCACCTTGCTCAGTCTATCACTTTTCTGTCCCGTTTGGTTAATCAGCAGTGGAGAAAAAATGCTGGTAAAATGACTCTGAGAAATGTACAACCACAAAGAAACCCACACCACCTTTGGTGGTGTTTACGCTGAGAAAAAAAGATCCAACGTGATCATTCCATTCCCTTAAAAATTTGCTCCCACAATACTCTACCAACACACACCCTAAAACATTAAAACTGGAACAACTGGAGTGATTATGTAATTGTTAATTCTCTCATCATAGAGTTGTCAAAATTAACTGAAGCTAAGCAAAAATGATTCTGATTTCTTTGGCTCAATTCCAGTCACTTTATCAGATTTCACTACATTTTTTCACAAAAAAGTGCAAACTTTCTAATACTTTCTAATGTATACGATATGCCTACAACACAAATCCACACATACATACACACCAACATAACTGGACAGAAAAGACTCATCATTCATACATAACATACAACTGCATACTATTATTATCTACATGCAAAAGCTTGGTTCCTTAAACTGAACATAATAGAGAAGAAAATACACACACACACACACACACTTATGTTCACTGAACAGCAGACAGAACAATACTTAAATAAATTAAAATATATATTTCTAAAAATAAATCACAGAGAAGAAGTATAAATTAAATGCAACAACTATGACAAAAGCAATATCAATTATGGATTTTTGATGAGTGATTTATTCTTTGTTTTTCTTTTTTTTCTGCAACATATGATGAGCAAGTCAATGAACACATTCGGTGAGATTGCAATTGTGTGTCTTATGGTGCATTGAGCAAAGCAAATCAGATTAGAAATATAATATTTTCATAGATAAATCAGTCATTTTAAGTTTGTTTACAGCTGAATAATGCAAAGATGACATATTAACACATTAATTACTTGCAGCATTATTACTAAGTAATGCAATGTAAGCTTCATCCTGTCAATTAAAATTATATAGGCAGTAATACAAAACTATTATAAATATAATTTCTTCTGTAAAATGCCAAGAATCATGCTATGTACCTCAAATCAATGACGCACATTTAAAAGCGTTGAAAGAAAAAGTTGTCAAACACAAAGTAACTGCAAAAATAATTAAGCCAAATGCAACAATGTGCAGTTGCCTGAGGTAAGAATGCATTGTTGCCTACAGATTAATCACAGATAAGATTCTGAAAATTCAAAATCTGACTGTGAAGCTCGTGAACTTCGAGTGTAAATAGATATTCCTGCTCCAATGGCAGAATCTGAATTCCCTTCTCCAGTAATGTAATCGGAGGTAATGACATCACCTTTTGAACCTGGGTCTGCATCTTTTTTAATGTCGGTAGACTTGGTTTTGTTGCCTTGTCCTCCTTTGATTGCTTCTCGTTCCTGTAGTTTCAGTTTCAGCAAGCGGATTTTTTCTTCTTTCTGAAAATAAAACAACAGACAAGGGTACACGGTTGATGTTATATGCAACTCTGTATAATTCTGTTTTATACGTAAATTACTGTAGGTACCAGAAATTATAATTTAAAAACTTATTCATTAAACCTTATTTGTACGTAATGCATTTATACGTAATTCTGTGTTACCAGGTGTGCCGGTTAATAATTCTTAATTTTGTCGCTGGATGGCGCTAGAAGCAAGGGTTGGTGCAGTCTCAACTCATACGTCAGTGTGTTGCCAGGACAGTACCTGTTAAAATGCCGTGGATGTGCAACCGAGTATGAGTGATCGTGATGTTGGGTTTGTGTGGGAAACATGTTGCCCTTCAAACCAAATAAGGAGCATGTGCGGCACGTCCTGCTTTTCTTGTTCAATCAAAAGAAAAACGCGAGTGAAAGCCATCGTATCCTTGTGGAAACGTACGGTGACAATGTCCTAATGCAAGACGAGTGTATGCGTTTGTTTCGACAATTCAAAAGTGGTGATTTCAACTTGAAAGACAAAGATTGCCCGGGCCAGCCAAAAAATTCCAAGATGCCGAATTGCAAGCACTGTTGGACGAAGACGATATGCAAATGCAACAACTGGCAGAGAAGTTAAATGTTGGTCGCCAAACCATATCTGATCGTCTTCATGCCATGGGAAAGATCCAGAAGGCAGGAAAATGGGCCCCACATCATCTGATTGAAATATAACTGGAAAAGCGAAAAACGGTGTGTGAAGTGTTGCTTTCTCGGCATGAAAGAAAATCTTTCTTGCATCGGATAGTGACTCTGGACGATAAATGGATCTACTTAGATAACCCAAAACTCAAAAAGTCATGGGTTGACCCAGGACAACCTTCAACATCGACCGCAAAACCGAACCGCTTCACAAGGAAGACAATGCTGTGCATTTGGTGGGATCAGAAGGGTGTGAGCTTCTGAAACCAGGTGAAACAGTGAATGCCGTTCGCTACTGTCAACAACTCATCAATTTGAACCATGCATTGATCGAAAAGCGCCCAGATTGGGCGACAAGACACAGAAAAGTGATTTTGCAGCATGACAATGCCTCATCACACACAGCGAAAGGCGTCAGACACACCATTTCTGCACTTGTCTGGGAATTCTTGCCCCACCCGCCATTCTCACCAGACTTAGCCCCTTCTGACAACCACTTGTTTTCATCGATGTCTCACTCACTTTCCCAGCAACACTTCAACAATTACGAAGATGTCGAACAATGGCTTGCTGACTGGATCACCTCAAAATGTGAACTTTTTCTGGAAGGGCATCCACAATTTGATGGGAAAGATGGGCACAATGTATAGCTAGTGATGGTGCATACTTTGAATAAAGCATTTGTTACCTTTCTCCCCTGATACACTTGTTTTCTTTCAGATCAATTAAGAATTATTAACCAGCACACCTCATACACATACTAATTTTCATAAAATACAGTTGATTAGTACATAATCAAGCTACAACAATGTCACAGAATTATACATTCTTGTTGTTACAAAACACAAATACGAAATAGGATAGGCGGACATGGCGGCGGTCGGTTTCAAGTTACAAGAAAGATGCGTGCAGTGCGGCAGAGAGGCAGCATGAAGTTGTCAGAGGAGAAAGACTTGCTGCAGTTGTTCAGAACATGATACCAATTTTATTTTGTACATAATCGCAATGTGAAAGCATACACGTTAAAAAGATGCCGATAGCTGAGGTTTGCTGTGTTTCATGATAAAAACAGAACAGCGGTTCCTTCAGTGAAAGTTTTTGGTTGCTACTGGTCCGCCATGCAGAACAGAAAGAGGAAAAGTTATATGCTTGACCAGAAAGTAAAATTTATACGGGCAGTGAACACTAATTGACATAGAATCATTAAAGTGGCAAATGTAATGTACTTAAGAAACAAACTTTTAGATTCATTAATTTACCACTTTATGACAGAAATGACCTGTATTATACTGTATGTTGTAAAAAATAGATGCAATTACAGTATTTTAATAATGATATGACATGGTATCTAAATCTGATTTGCAAGTAATTCTCAGTTATGCATATAATTTTCTCTTCACCTTGACATGCGTATAACTCGGGTTCAACTGTATATTAGGGCTGAGCTGTTGTATAGGTATCTGTATGGGAAAGGATTGATTGATTGATTGATTGATTGAGTTGGTTTTCTAACTTCACTTTATGCACAGTAAGGCTAATTGAGACTGGACCTACAGTTTAAAGTGGGATCCGAACCACTATGTGCCTCCAACAGGTATCGAACCTGGGACCCCTTGATTACATGGTGACGACTCTGCCACTGCGCCACCAGGGAAGCCTGTATGGGAAAGGACTGGTTGAGATTTAATCACTGATACCAGCAAATACCTTTTCAAAATTCCTGGAATATCATAGGTAAAAAAAAAAAGGTCAATTTTCTGTAGTAAGCGAGGTACTGGTGTCATTTCCTGCTGTCCTAGACTTTACAACATGAATTCTTTTGTTTCATAGATTTGCCACTTCTATTCATGAAAGCATTTTTTTTTTTTTTTTACCTTTTCATTTACACGTTTAGTCATGTTTTGCAATTAAAATCCATTTTTATGGAGCTTGATGAGTGTTGACTTACCTGGTTTTCCCCCCTGACCCTTCAAATATGTTGTGCAAACTGTCTGTATCTAAATATCCTGGGAATTACGCATATAATTTTCATTATTTTGGCAAGAACACTATGGGGTAAAATGGATTTTGTGATCAAATAATTAAATATATTTTCAAAATTATATTTTATGAACTTTTGGACATTGCACCATGCCATGATGGCACATTGGAAGGGGGTGGGGTGTCAAGGTAGGGCCTTGCATATTCAGGATCTCTGCCATTTAGTCCGACACCCTCACCTTGGATTGTTTAGTACTTTTCACCTACATTTCAATGGACACTGCTGTTTTAGGAGTACTCGCACCAATATATGGTCAGAGTCCATATTTGGGCCTCTTAAACATCTTACATCATTTATCAGATCCTTTTTGCTGATGTTAATCAAGACATGGTCTATCTGATTAGTAGTGCTTTGGTCCGGTGATATCCACGTCCCTTTATGTATTCGTTTATGCTGAAATTGGGTGCTCATAACCATCAGGTTATTTTCAGCTGCAAATTCACACAATATTTCTCCATTCTTACTTGTTACATCATGTAATGTGTGCCTACCTGATATTTTACTATATATTTGGTCTTTTCCCAGCTTTGCATTAAAATCTCCTAATATAATCATTACATCACTTTTTGGAACACTGTCTATCACATTTTGGATATTTTCATAAAAGTTTTATTTTATTATCTTCAGTTGGTGATTATGTGTTGATTAGGGTTATATTGTTATACTTGCCCTTAATTCTCAGTTTACATAATCTTTCGTTGTAAGGTACAAATCCTATTATGTGGTTTTGTATTATTTTTTGTACAATAAAATCTGTTCCAGCCAGTCCTCTTTTATCTTTTTCACCACTATGGAATGCTCTATAGTCCTTTTTGTTTATTACGCCATATCCACTCCATCTAGTTTCTTGCAAAGCTACTATTTCAATTTGTGTTTTCTTTATTTGTTCAGACAATTCTTGCATTTTTCCTGGTTTCAGGAGTGTCATTACTAGAGCCCGGAAGTTCAGGCATTTATTTTCGTTAAAATAGGCAGGCAAAAAGGCATTTATAATGTGGTAAATAGGCACTAAAAATGAAAAAAAAAAGGCAAAATAAACCGAAAAAAGGCACATTTAGAAGTCGCTTACTTTTATCTATAATTTCAGGCAAAATGTTAAAACTTAAATTGGGAAGAGCATTTCAATTTTCTCCGTCTTGATTGCACATAACTACAAGGTGCTTTTTAAGTTCTAAACATTCATTGATAGTCGTCTGTCAGAGAGAATGTTTTTCATAATAGAAAATGATCTTTCTACTTCGACAGAAGTTATTGGAGCATACATATAACAAGCTAATGTAGCTGGACTCATTTTGGTAACAGCATTTTCACCTTTTAGAATATCACAAATTGTTTTCAATTGTTTCAAGTCCTCATTTGCACTCACTACCCGTTAGCGCTTTTCCGCAACAGCTCACCCCTTTTCTCCATCATCTGCTGCATAGATTCCTCGAAGATTTTCATGGATGCTATAATTGTAATTGTCTCTGGCAATGCACCATAATGTGCAAAAGTAAACTTGAATAGCACAGGAGTTTTTTCACTTCACGAATTGAAGCCCCTTCATTTTCTGGAAGAGCATCGATCACCTCACTGATTTTTTGAAGGTTGTTAGCATAATATATAGCTGCTGATATCCAGGTTCCCTATCTCGTCAAGACTGGTTGCTGAGGTAAACTAAGCTCAATCGCAACTTCCTGAAATTTTCGGGTTCGAGAGGGAGATTTCAGAAATATTTTCTTTGTGTTCGAAATCAACTGTCCACCTCAGCAGTCAATCATGCACAAGAAATGTTAACCGAAAGGCAATATCCTGACTCAGCATGAAATACTTTTTTCTCACACTTTTCTCCTTCAGCAATGTTCAAACATGCGTGAGTTCAATATTACTTAAATAAGGCGAAAATTATTCACATAATAAACGGAAGAAAAATAAATGCCAACAACGTTTTTTGCGAGAAAAATAATTTATATACATTTTTTTTAAAAAAAATGTCAAATTTCATTGAAAAAGGCAAAAAAAAGGCATTATAATTAAAAATAGGCAGTGGGGTTCCAAATAGGCAAAATAGGCAAAATGAAAAGGCTTCCAAAACATTCGAAACAACATAAACGTATATCTGGAAAAATTTTATCAATATATGCAGTAGATAAAAAGAGGCATTTTGCCAAACTTCCGGGCTCTAGTCATTACATTCCAAGTTCCTATGTTTAACGTATTCCTAGTCCTTTTCACATGTTATTTTCGGCATCCATGAATCTGTCCGGCTTTTCATGGTTGAGAATTTTTAGCGGGTGGTATTTTTATGGTGCTGGCTTCGCACCCAACCCCCCATACTTTGGAGGACCAAGAATTTTTTTTCAGGTTGTTTCCCTTAGGAAGATTGCCATTAGGGTTTTCCTTCCCTTAGCCTTTGGGGATCCCTCCCCTTACTGCAAGGCAGCAGTAGCTGAGCTTATTCAGTGGCGGCTCTCCTCGCCACATCGCAATTTACCATGAAATCGAATTTGCACATTTAAAAAAGTTACATACAGAGTGCTGCATGGAAAATTTATACATTTAAATTTATTTTTTGTTTATTAACAATTGGCACTTGTTATGTGTTGTAACTGATATTACATTTCATGCTTTACGTGACTTGAAAATGACCTGTGAAATGTGTGTGTACATATTGAGTATTCAAGAGATATAGTTACTTATACGTAGAGGCATGCATATTTCGTTTTTGACGAAAACACGAAAGGTGAAATAACACATTGAAATGTTAATTTTTCACGTTCCTGAAAAGTGAGAAGTGCATTTTCCTACCCTAATTTGTCACGGAATGATGCGAAATGAACTGCAAAATGCGAAATAGACTCAAACACGAAATTTTGAGTTTATTTACTGATGCGGCTCTTTCTGAAGTCAGAACTATCCTGAGTTATACAATTCACAGAAAATTCATTAGTTCTGCTGTAAATATTTAATAAACAAAAATAGATCCCTTTATACAGGAATAAACTTAATACTCTGGTAACTACATAAACGTTTTTCTTGTATGTACGCATTGCTTGCATGATAGAATTATTTTCCTGTAGTTTACGGTTATTACAAGCATAAGAAAACAGTAAACTACAGGAAAATAACTACATAAACGTGCTATTAGAAGGGATATGTTTATTTTGTGTAGTAAGTGGTTTTTAAATCAAATTTGGAATATTGACATTTTATAAAACCAAAATGTCATTTTATATACAACTTTTTCACCGCTATAACAGTGAAATTTTATTCTATTTACCACATTTGAACCTGAAATAGACTGTTTTTTTTTACCAAAATTTTGCATTTTTATTTACCAAAAACATGTGCCTCTACTTATACGACACATTGACAATCTGCAAAAGTTCATATACTCACTGCAGCTATAAGCTTCTGAAGTTCTTCATTTTCTGCAACTAACTTCTGATAACGTTCTTCGTCTTCTTTAGACATCCCAACATCAGGATTGTACTTTGACTCGGCTTTCTCTCTTGGCTGCTGGATCACCTCTAGTACCTAGAATCACCCATGAGAATTAACCACACTCAATAATCCACAGAACAATGAGAATGTAAAGCCCAGCTAGGACTGAACTTACACTGGCTATATTGCTGGATGCCGATATTAACATCACACTACTATCAGGTCATAAAAGTCACAATGGCATCACAGAGTACTGGTTCAACTTTAATATACTATTATATGAACAAAATAACAACTGTTGTGTGGATGTTTCTTGGGTATCTGAGCAAGTTTTAAGATACTTTCTGTAAAATAATGTTAACTTGAAATAAATGGCAAGAAATTTTGAAAACATTTGAGCAAATTATTGCAAATGGTTTTCCAATAAGAATGATATGATTTTGAAATGAACTGGCAACTATGCTTCAAATGTTATAACTGTCACTAGTTGTCATTTGTGTTTAGTATACTGTGACAATTCATCATGGCTAAATACACACTTCAAGAACGTTTGGTTATTATCCAAAAATTTTATGAAAATAGGCATTATTTTGTGAATACTCAACGTGCACTTCGTGAAAAATATGGTCCACATATTCTTCTCAGATGAAGCTCATTTCTGGTTAAGTGGATATGTTGACAAACAAAATTGTCGTTTTTGGTGTGAAAACAATCCACAAGAGATTCACGAGAAGCCCTTGCATCACTGTATGGTGTGGTTTATGGCATGGTGGCATCATCGGACCATTTTTTTCCAAAACGAGGTAGGAGATGCAGTTACAGCTTTGGTGAGCGGTACCGATTGATGTTAACAGATTTCTTGTGGCCAAATTTAGATGAAATTGATTTGGAGAACATGTGATTCCAAAAAGACTGTGCCACATGTCACACTGCTAATGCCACTATTGACAGTTTGGTGAAAGGATAATTTCAAGAAATGCAACTGTTAGTTGGCCTTCAAGAAGTTGTGATTTAACTCCTTTAGATTGCTTTTTGTGGGGTTATTTGAAATCTATAGTCTATGCAAACAGACCACGAACCCTTGATGCATTAAGATTGAACATCATGTGCACGAAGTCGAGGTGGACACTTAAATGATGTGTTATTCAAAACATAATGTAATAAATCATGCTTCAAAAAATATAAAAAGTTTGGTTATATCTGAAATAGTTTTTATTTTATTTCATTGTAAAATCATATCGTTCTTATTGGAAAACCCTATATTATGAAACTGTTGCTGTTATAACCAACTGCAACGAACATACAGAGACAAAGATTATTTGAGATTCTAAATATTCCACTATATTAGATATGCTTATTGTACATATGTTCTTTGGTTTATTAGTTTGACATTTTGAGGGTTCAAGACACACTGAACTTTGACGTAGTATTGCTTAACTTACACAAAGATGGACACTCAGAATGTCCTGCCCCATGGTTATGAGGCTTTGGGCTCAGGTTATGAGATGTGCACTGGTTCGAGTCTCTCAAGCATAACAACTTTTCTCCTGAGATCTTGCCAGTGTACGGGGAGCAACAAACGAGTAGCATAACCTGGTCACAAAAAACTTACAATGACTGGGGATACGTCGTGCTGACCATACGTCACCCCGTAAATGGTTGGATGATCGCCCACCTCTGCTGAAGCATGTGGAAGTGAGGGCAGCGATCGGTAGGCAGGCTCTAGGCCCTCAAGAGCTGTTGCAGCAAAGGTTATTATTATTATATTGCATTATGATAGTATTGGGTATAGTTTTAAGTATGCCAATATTTGTTTCCATCTCTAATAATTCTGAATAATTTGTACGTATCAATCAGTTTTGATTGTTGAATGCAACAGTCCAATGGAAGACCCAAATCGAGAAGAAAATGAAGAATATCTTAGTTCAGGAAACACCACATTTATACCTCAAATAGTTTTGATGATATTGCAATGTGAAAAATGATGTTGACTTTCTATTATTCTACTCCTATAGACAGGCAGAAGAATCAATCTATTTAATTAGTAGTGCATTTCCTAGATCCTAAATTACATTTTGTCTTTGTACCTGGCAACACTTTTGGAGATTGACAGATGGACATGACCAGCACAAAAAGATATTTTCTTCATATTTACAATTACTACCCTAAAACTATGTGACTAGGCACTCTTCTCTTCAACTTCTACTGATATGAGGGTCACTATTTATATTTTGAGCCAAATAATGAAAAAACAAGAATTTGGCATTGAAAACTGCTTTATTGTTTTTCTAAGTATTCTCCTTTATGGTCAATACACTTTTGCATTCGTTCAAACCATTTGTCAAAGCAGTTGTTCCAATCTTCTTGAGACACCTCCATAATATGGTTTTTGAACGCATCAACGGCGTCTTCCGCCGACGAAAATCGTTGTCCACGCAATTTATTCTTGACATTCGGGAACAAGAAGAAGTCATTGGGTGCCAAATCAGGACTGTATGGCGGATGACCCATCAATTCGATTTTTTGACTGTTCATAAAGTCGGTTATTAGACGAGATGTGTGACAGCTGGCATTGTCTTGATGAAGAATGATCCGACGGCGTTTGTTTGTTTTCCGTATTTGACCGAAGACCTCTGGCAAACAAATTGTTGTGTACCATTCAGAGTTGACCGTTCTACGTTCCTCTAAAGGCACAGTTGCCACATGACCAGTTTTCCCGAAAAAACAGGCGACCATTTGTTTCAATGTGCTTCGAGCGCGAACAACTTTGGTTGGATTGGGTTCATCTTGAAACACCCATACAGTCGACTGCTGTTTACGTTCCGGCTCATATGCATATATCCATGATTCGTCACCTGTTACAATCTTATATACGTCTTTTGAAGCACCACGATTGTATTTATTGAGCATTTCTTTGCACCAATTGACGCGAGAGTCTTTTTGAGTTTTTGTCAAATTGTGTGGGATCCAACGAGAACATACCTTTCTCACAGCTAAATGATCATGTAATATTTTATATATGTCACAGTATGTCACATGACGATCTTGCAGTATTAGGTTTTGCACAGCATCAATGTTTTCTTGAACAACAACTGATTTTGGACGACCTTCGCGAATCTCGTCGGTGAGCGAATGGCAGCCACGATTAAATTCGTTATACCAGCGTTTCACAGTGGCAAAGGATGGGGCTTCATCGCCAAATGTGGAAGTAAGTTGATCGATGCACTCTTGTCTTGATAATAATCCACGTCGAAAATCGTAAAAAATCATCGCACAAACATGTTCACAAGTTAATTCCATTTTATTGTATTCGCGCAATCTTCAAGGCAACATAAACAACACAAATGAAGCTATTGACAAAACATTTGAAGTACGTTATGGTCAATAATGCCAGACGATTCCGTGCAAACGTCAAATTGCACCTAACTTCAATCAGTGTTGCCAAGGCTCAAAATATAAATAGTGACCCTCGTATCTCTCGGGCATCTTTGGCAAGGGTGCTCACTAACTTTTTCCCTATCGTTATTCCCACTGTCTGCTACTTCCCTGCAACTGAGGGAAACAAGAAATTAATTCCACTAAAAAAGAAATAATCTTGAAACACATACACACAACTTACCTTAGGAACAAAAATAAGGGCCATACTTAAGAAGCAGCAGAAAATGACCGCCAAGGCAACAAACGCAAAGCTGGCATCCTGCTGCGAAGCAATCACAATGGTGACTGGGGCAGTTATGAGGCATAGGACTACGACATTATAGATTGACATGCCAACGTATCTTGAATCATTGATTTGCTTCACTTTTATGTTTCGTGTTTCGTAGGCTAGGAATAGGCCAAATATCAGCACGAGTCCCTTGTAACCATACAAAACACCTAGAATAGAAGAGAAAGAAGTAGACTGAATTTGAGATTTGGCTATCTCAAGGGCAGAGTAATAACTAGGGCTTGGAAGTTGAAGACCTATAAATTGCCAAAAAAAAGACCTAAAAATATCAAAAAAGGACCTTAAAACGGAAAAAAGGACGTATAAATGTGATCCAAATTAATTAATAACTTCAGTTTTAATTACATAATTAATGTATATGGTCGTATACACCATGCTGAAAGCTTCAAAACAAGAGAAAGTTGCCACTTACAGCGTGACCTTCCAGACAAGTTACGGTTAAAGGACCTCGTACCGTACCTGCTTCAGTCGTCCAAAAATGTTTCTCTCTCGTTTCAGGGATGGTTTAAATATATTTATTTATTTATTTATTTATTTACTACAGAAAGGATGTTTAAGAGGTGATGGTGATGATCTGATGATGATTCGAATTGAAAATGGGCAGTAAAAACGTAGTCGAAAGAAGGTGAAGTTGCAAAAAAAAGCCGTTAAGACCTAAAAAAGGCTAAAAAAGGACCAATAAGCCAAAAAATGCCGAAAAAGGCAAAAAAGGACAAATAAAACCCACCTTTTTCTGGCCTACAATGACCCAAAATGAACATATATTACATTGGGCCTAGTCTTCGGACACTAGGAAAAAAAAAGGATATTTCCTCAACTTCCAAGCCCTAGTGATAACTATATGTATTTTATGTACAAATTGCTTGTTTTAATGTAAAAAAATAGATATACAGTGTAGCCTAAATTATATGCTCATTGCGGGAGTATTGCTTGAAAATGTATAATCTTGGAAAATTTGACAGCAATTATCTTTATTGGGACCACAACAGGTTCAAATCCCAACATGGGTGTTCATTGTAAGTCCCTTTATCAATTTCATCACATCATCACTCATCCTCACAATTAGCCAAAAGTGGCAGAAAGGTGATGCAAAATATCCTAACTCAACAAATATTAATCAATTTATTGGGACCAGGATGGTAAAATGTATATGGTAGAAAAAGTAAAATAACATATTTGTACATGGTTTTAGCTCATATTTTACATGTTTTAGTTATTTTTACATATTATTTCCATATTTACACAATAACTACCATGTGACCGAAAGAGTTGGATGAATTTCTTGTGAATAAGAGTCCGAAGCAATGTTAAACAAATGAAAGTTTAAGACCTTTTTTATACCCTCTAGTTGTGTTAATTACAAATTTTCTGTTGTCTAAACAATGATGTTTTTTTCCTTCTTTTTTACACCTCCCAACTGTTTGCTTTTGCTATTGTAATAGACTTGAAATTCTTGTTTATTTCCAATTGTTGTCAACAATAGAGAATGAGGGCTCAAGCATTGGCTCCTGGTTGTTACAAACATTATTTTGGCAAGTCAGAGTAATAGTTACAATGCTGAGACTGTATTTTATGTAGCTCGTATATTATTAAAAACGTAAATTTTTACAATTTTGAGACCATATATAACTCCATATTTTGGTGAAAATAACTAAATATGTATTTACATATTTAGCAAATTTTTACTACTGTATATATAAATCTGTTCCCTGTTGATTACCTACAATGTACTATATCCTGTTAAATCAGTAACACCTAACCTATTATTACATTACAAGTTGATCTTTTGAAAATGCAAAAAACATGCACATTTTGTCATTACAATATCCACTCAGTGGTGGTCAACTTACCAAGCCAAACTGCATGGTGCTCACTTTCACATTGTTCCAGCTCTGGACGGATTTTTATATCATCATCTGTGTTCACTGGATCCTCTAACGGGAATATCTTGATTGTCCTCTGCAACGGGTCCTTCAGCTGCCAGCTCAACAGCAACACAAAGTCAACTATTACGAATCCCCCAACCATGAGGTACAGCTTCCAAGGCTCAACTTTCTGTAAAAGGTAAATAATGTGTAGCAACATTAGCATCACAAAGGTCCTTGCAATCATCTGTGATATTATAGCATTTCGTGTCACAGCCCTAACGGCTTGGCACACACTCATCTTTGTCCACCCCCAAGCACTATGATTCAGGTACGGACCTGACCAGATCAAAATTAATACATTAATAGGCCTAAAATAATCATGTTTGATCCAGCTCTGCTCTGATCTAATCTGATCCCATTTCTGATCACTACTGTCCCTTTTTGTTCTGTCCGTATTCCACAATCACACCTCGCTCACCCCAGCAGTGACCAGATATTTACTGATTTCTACCACTCTTTTATCTTAATGGAGTGTTAGAAATGGAGGAATACCGTTAAAGCACACCCAACCTCCACACACCTTCTATGGATGCATTTCTCAGACTAGATTTGTTAAATAAGTCGAAATCTCTGTGCATTTTTTCCTGCTCGTATCATTAATTTTTCAAGGAATAATAGTATCTTACAATCGTTATTCAATTCAGTGTTCAAAACTGTGAATATGACACGACTACTTGATACACTCAATACTCTTCTCGATTCTGACAGATACTGATGCTTATTATAACAATTAAAAACTAAAACAAAAATTTGTGGCACAACAGCCTTGAGAGCCAAGGCCTACCAAGTGACTTTTCATTGGGTGATGAAGTCAGTGCATTGAGTCCCATCACCACTGTTTCCCGACTTTCAAGACCAGCCGCTGCTATTTCTTCTTTTCAAGTAGCTCCCCAATTGTCCTCATGATGATGTGTCAACATTGAAATGTTTTGAGCTTCCACCTGGAATCAAACCTGGGACCATTTGCACCAGTCAAAAGAGCTAACAATTTGGCAAAGCAGGAGTCCCTATCAATTAAAAGTTGTTAAAAAATATTGATTGATATTAACACATAATACCATTGAAATTATACAGCCTTCTGCATAGCTAAACAGTTAGCAAACTCAACTTTGGTGTGAGAGGTTTCAGGTTTGATCCTCTGTGGAAGTCCATACAAATATTGGTACTGACCCAGCATCGAGAGAATAATTAGGGAGTTACTTGAAAAGAAGAAGAGGACTCCAGCCTCGAAAGCCTGAAACCTGTGGCAATGGGACTGTGCACTGACCAATCACCACCCAACGAAAAAAGTTATAACTTGACAAGTTTAAAAACAAAACGCTGCAAATAGCTGTTGCGCATCTCACACCACATTTCCCCACTACATTCTCCACAGCGACGTTGGTTCGCAGTGTTGCAACCTGGAGGGAGCAGGATTTTCAACGAAATTTGTATTCCCTTTTTCCTGGGCTGTTTTCTACTTGTCGGAGTACAGAAATTCAGCTCAACTTTCGCCAAAAACTCTCTTCCTTCTTTTAAAACTTGGCCTCCCTGATGGCACAGTGGTAGCGTCGTTGCCTTGTAATCAAGGGGTCCCGGGTTCGATTCCCGGTAGAGGCACATAATGGTTCGGATCCCACTTTAAACTGTAGGTCCAGTCCCGATTAGCCTTACTGTACATAAAGTGCACTTAAAACAACAAATCAATCCAATCCAATTCTTTTAAAACTTGAGAAACCATCCATTTAGATACTCCCGTGGCGGTGCTTGTGGACTCGACAACATCATCCTCTACGGGGCTTTCCAGAGCAGATTGTGGATTTCGTTGGACCCGGCATGATTTGATTTTTGCATTTCAAAAATATGCAGCCAAGAGTAAAGAGCAAGAACATTTCAATGCTTTAAAAAAGAACACAGGCAAGCATGTTATCAGATTGCCTTCTCGTAGTGATTGTTGTGCGATACACAAAAGAACGCCCACCCCACTCGGCTTTAAAAAAAAACCAGGCCACTGCTCGATGTCGCATTCAGAAAATGAAGTCATTCACCCAGAAGTTTCTCTTCCTTATAAACCTTAACGTGCGTGAGTAATACTACAGTTTACGATCCACGCACCGCACACATTTTCAAAAACCGCATTAAATCAAATGAACCACTGATAAACTGATATGAGCCGGCACCGTCAATTCACACAATAAAAATCGTTTGTCATATTTGTTTTAGCTTAATTTTGCTGAGTTGGCACCACTCGTACTCTCAAGGCCAGACCAGTACATAGAAGAGTGGTGGGGAGGATGACGTAATAGGAAGTGCTCCGCAGCGATCTGCGCACATCGGGACTTAACTTGTCAGGCTATACTTGGCAAGATCAGGCAGTCATAGGGGTGTTGCACCATAGATTCTTGTAGCATTGCAATTATACCACATCAATTTACTAGTGTTTTGCTTTATAATATTCCAAGAATTACATTGGAATATTTAAATAGTTGCTATTTGGTCACAAAATCCATTTCATCACACAATACTGGTGACAAAAAATGAAATTTCGAATTTCGCTTGTTTTCCAGGATAATTATACCTAAACAAATTTCAACATATACTTTGCAATATTGTTACATTCACATCAGTATGACTTCAGTCCTAGACATAAATATATTGAAATTCTTTCAGTCAGTGGCATGCCCAAGGGAGCCCCCCCCCCCCCTTTTGGACCAGTATTCCTAAAAAAAGAATGCCAAAGGTAGGAAAATATGACAAAATGAGAGCTGACTACCAAGAAAAAGTATACAAAACCCCTCACTTTCAAAAATCCTGAGCATGCCACTTCATTCAGTATCACAGAGATTATATGCCAGAAAATAAATCTGTTAAAACCTAGTATATCATAAAAGAATTGACATTTCAAAGTGTGGCAGAATTGTGGAGTGATTTAGAACTTTTGAGTTTATTCATATGACACTTTCTAGGTAGAAATTATGGTAATTTATTTTTTAAAAAAATACCATTTTTTAAAAATTCATTATTTTTATAAATTACTTCATAAGAACATAAGTACCAAATGCAACTAGTGATTTATAAGGTAGTGCTACTGAATAAGCAAACATACAAACCAACCTTAGTTTCCAACTTGGCTTTTGTGGTGAGACGATGAACTCTCCATACCTTGCTGAACATTGCACCGTATGCTAGCGTAAACCCTAGGCAGAGTAACCAAACTCTAGCCTGACATACCATTGGATACTGTGATTCTGACACAAAGTTGCCATCTAAACCAAGCAGAAATATGCTGCACAGACATATGATCACCCCAAACAGCATGATTGTGTTACAGATTGGATGCGAAGATTGTATCACCCTAGAAAAGGAAATTAAGCATGTTTCATGACTACGAAAAAGCACTGTCTTAACACATCTGCTGCTAAAAATTACAGTGGAACGTTGATTTTACGTTCCCGTATTTTACATCCTCCTGGATTATACATTCAATCCTGATAGTCCCGACACAGCAAAATGTTATAAAAATTTCCTCGATTTTACATTTTCCCATATTTTAAGTTTTATCAGGTTGGTGTTGGAAAACGTAAAATTGAGGTTCCACTGTAATTGATAATATTGATGCTGTGAATCGACTGATACAAAATTTTTGCCAATTCCAATACACTACAAATATATCAAATTTACGGATACTTGACCCTGTACTGACACCAGTGGCATGCCCAGTATTTTTGAGGGAGGGAATTATGTATACTTTTTAATTAGTCAGTCCTCGTTTTGCCATCTTTTCCTGCATCTAATGTTTTTCTTAGGAATACTGGGCTATTTTGGGCATGCCACTGACCGATACCAGATACAATTTTAAAGGCCGATTGTACAAAACAGGTGATCATCGATTAGCAAGTAAAATTTATCTGCAATCACACTGAACTCTGATTCTGTGCTGTATAAAAGTTGCACTGAGGTCAAAGTCAACCTGCGAATTTTCTTTAGTTAGCAGAATTGAACTTAGTTTAGATGATGTAGCATGTAAAGTAAAAAGTAAGGTGCTTCCCTGTGCTTTGCACCATGCCATGAAGAAGTATAGGAGGTGTGGAGTTAAAAACCTTACTATGCACACATGATCAACATACTGAGGTGACACTCCACTATGCACATCATTGAGAAGAAGGCTCAGTCTGAAAGGAATGCAAGCGACACGTGCAGATTGTCGTGTCACTTCGTTTCCACATAACACATTTTGCTTGTCACTTCAGTTCGAAAGCTTCCTTAAAGGAAGCTACTGCTGAGTACAAAGCAGTGCCTGTCATGCTATAATGTGAAGACACACGCAATAAAACTATTTAAGCAAGCTGCAAGTATATATTGTACTGACATTTTCCTATGCTAGAATGCGGAGTTTTGTGACCTTCGTTAGTTTAGGACCTAATGACAAATCAACTCATAGCTGCCTTCTTACCTTCTGTGCCTGTGCATGATATTGAAGATGATGAGTGCTGCAGCCCACAAGATCCCAACAACAGAAACGGTGCACATTGAAATAAAAAGACCAAGTGAAACTGTTCGAAGAACTCTCTTCACAATTGTTCGATCCTGTGGCACTTTGCCCCCTGTAAAAACAAAAAGCTTTTTAATAATTTTGCTTTAACATCTATGCAGGGTGGCTACAAAAAAGCAGAAATAAAATTCCCTGACTTTTCCAGGTTTTCCAGGACAAAATTTATATTTTTCCCTGACAATTACAAACTATAGTAAATCGATGTTTTTGGAAATGAAAATAATAAACTCATACAGATCCAGGTATGGATTTGTTAAGTACCAATATTATCTTCTATGAAATTGACTTAATTTCTCTATTCTCTATGATTTGAATTCAAACTGCAAAATAGTGAATTTGGAAAATTATTACAATTCACAAGCTAGGGAAGGATTACAGAATTTTATCATACACAGTAAGTTTAAAATAAAATACTTGATTATTTTTATAAAGTTACGACTAAATGAGATTAGAGTGAAGAGTGATTGATTAAGAAATACATTTTGTAATTTATCAGTCTCCTTATCGATTCTCGGTATTATATGTTGCTATTTCCACTGAAGTTTGGAACCCTCTGCTTGCAAGAACCATGAGTGCAGACTCATTTTTTGATGCATAAAGCTACTTCTCTCTTCTCTGTAAAGCAAACAACTTAACTCTTTCATACAAGTGAAACAATTGAATTGTACAAAAGAAAGTGTCATATTTCTTTACATTATCAATTGGATTTCTGCTTCAGTACAGTATATCCAAGTGAAGTACTATGAAACTGACAACATGCAGTTATACCATTTTTGCTGACGAAAAGGGTATGTAGGTATTATAAATTTAACGCAAGCACTTGATAGAATGGCATTGTTTGCAATTTAGCTGATTTAGCTAACAAAACATTAAAACAGGAACACACTGTTAATAACAGCTTCTGAAAGATCATATACGAGGGGCATCCTGAAAAAAGCTCCAAAAGTGTCTGTACGCAGCACTAGTGGTCGGAGAGAGACACACATGTGGGCAGGAAGAAGTGGCATGTAGCTGTTATCTGGTAAAGTCGCAATACAGCCGTTTTAGGACAGTTCTAGGTTAAAGATTGCAGCTCTCATACAGTTTCCCACCGACTTCGATGTAGCCTACGCGTAGTAATCACATTTTTGCATGCTCAGAATTTGGCACAGAGCCATCAACAATCGTGTGAGGTGTGCAGACCAGATGTCGTGAGTGATAGTATAGTCAGACCATGGTGCAGACAATTCACACAAGGCCAATCGAACGTGCACAACCCCATACAGCTGAGTACACGTGGGCCCTTTGCATGACTTCAGGTGAGAGATCTTGGACTACTCCCTGTACAACTCTGGCCTGCATGTACCGACTTTCATCTATTTGTTCAACTGAAGAGGTTTCTGGCAGGACAAGAATTTGACAGCTACACTGCAGTAGAGATAGTTCCAGTCTTTGCTGTCAGACACATATACCATGGGCATACAAAATTTAGTGCCATGCTAAGACAAATGCCAGAACAACGGTGGTGATTATGCCTAAAATTAGGTTACGACTCACTGTTACTAATGCAATAAATTACTACTGATATTCTTGTTTTATTTATGCCTAATCAGTAGGGACCTTGATTTTCTTTTTTCACATTGGCGATTTTTTTATTTTTTACTATTCGGTGTTATTTTTCCCAAAATTCAAATTTTCATTTTAGTGCATTTTCTGGCAAATAACTGAAATTATACCTTAATGGTGTTTTTAAACTACTGTTTCAAATTGTAAGTCACATGGCCTATGCCTCTTTGTGAGAGTTTGATATCTTGGAAGTTATTTTGGGAAAGTTATTTTCCATACCCCCTTTATAATTTTACATAATGGAATTTTCCTCGCATATACTGAAGGGTGCATAATGACCATAAGTGAAGAGGCACCCAAAAATTTTAAATCAATCAATCTCACTTGACAGATACCGATACATTATGGCACCAAAAAATGGCATTATCTTTTTTTTTTTTTGACTTGTTAGTGTTATGTTTCCCAAAATTCGCGTTTTTGTTTTAGAACATTTTTCTGCCAAATACACCAAAACTTTATACTTCCATTGTACTTTTAAACTATTATTTTAAATTATAGGTCACATCGTCTACGTATTTTCGTGACAGTTTGGAACAGATTATTGACGAAGTAAAAGTAAAGTGCTCCCCTGTGCTTAGCATCAAGCAATGAAGGCATCTAGGGAGTGTGGAGTTAGGGCCCCACACTCTCTTGATCAGCACCATGCTCCTGGCTACCTTTAACCCCCAAAGTTTCCTCCAGGTACCTGCTTGATACCACGCTGGGTGGGTGCCGGAGAAGTTTGAACAGGTGGAAAAGATCCTCGGTTCTCCCCCGCAGGGTCTCTTGTATGGTAGTCAGATGCCCTGACAACTGAGCTCCATTATTTCTCACTCGACAACTGCCGATGGTGCGCACTTATCTTGGTAATTTAAAACACATTTCATGCGACAAATACTGAAGATGCGGTTCCCATGTGATGGTAGATACGCACTAGATCTCCTGTTAGAACCCTGCCACTTTGCTCTGTGATGCAAATTGTTTTGACAGAAGTTGAAAAAATCGTGGGAAATACATGATTTAATGTGGCTGTCGAAATTATTTCATGTATAACAAACATTATAGTTTACTCTTGAATAAAATGTTGGAAAACTTGTATGTTCTATGTACACAAATATGGCACATTTTGTTTCTTTAAGCCAAGATAAGACAAGAATGTTGGATTTCACGGAATTTTTCGTTGTTTTAGGACATTTCAAAAAAAAAAAATCGCAAAAAATGCCAACAATTCTCATTTTATGCCAAATTCGCGTAATTTCGAAATTTTGATATTTCGAACAAGCGAAAAATGTGTCCAGACATCACTGCACATTCATAAACACAACTTCGCAGCAATTAACATTTTTCACGGTTTTCGCGTTTGCGAAAAATCAGTCTCTACTAACTGGAAATTACTTTCTGGGCACTCGTATAAATCAGTAGATGAAAAGTGAAAATTTAGCAGGGCTGGCAGAGAAAAGTGAATTCTTAAAGAAAGTGATATGCTTTTATGATTGAATGATTCGAGTAAATATCATATTAAAATATTTACGTAGCTATTTATTATTAGTATTTTATTTCATAATATTGGACATTAACTTCACTCAGTGAGAGATTAATGAGCATCCCTCACGAGTGCCACCTGCTCCCATCCCCTCCATCTGTTGACAGTCCTGTCCCCTTACTACTAGAGGTGTGCGGGATCCCGAAAAGTCTGGACCGGGATCAGGATCCCATCCCGATTCTGACTTCGAGAAATAAATTCCCAACTTTTCAGGATCCCAGGCAGTCTGAAAATGCGGAATGGTCATTTTAAAAAGTTGTTAATTCTCTACGTTTTCTGCATTGTAAATGTCTGGAACTTATCGGAAATTGTTAGTTTTTGAACTAGAAATGCAACCGCCCCCAATTCTGAAGAAAGAAAGTAGGGGGGTAGCAAATTACAAATTTTCAAGTCTTAATTTTGGGGAAATTTTAAAAATTGGACCTGTGCACCTGGGCCTCTAATTGTTGCACATCGTTAAAATGTTATTTTCTTCTCATTATTACATGTAAAAGTGAATAAAGCAAAAAGCTGGTTGAGAGTTATAGCCCATTTTATACAACAGTGGTTTCCAACTTCAAAAGGTCCGAGGGCCAAAATCATATCCAGCAGTTGATAGGCGGGCAGCATTTTTTTTTTTGGGGGGGGAGGGGATTAAAAATTACAAAAATTGTAAGTACTGAACTGAAAATGTAGTACTTTCGCATGACCTAATTTCTAAAATGAGGCAATAAAACAATGGAATTACAAATCAAAATTGTATAATTACAATTTATTTCACAAAAACCCAATACTTATTGATTAATTGAAAGAAATTATAGACACACCATTCAAATAAGAATCTTTCATAGTAAGTGTTCAATGTGAAAATTGAGCCCGATCTGCTTCTTTTATTAAAGTTGTATTTGAATTTCTGTATTTGAAAGTCTCAGAAGGTGAAGCAGTGAAGAATCTGCCAGTCTGCTTCTGTAGCGGTTCTTGATGAACTTCATTGAAGAAAAAAACCCTTCCACACGTGTATGTGCTGCCGAACATCGATGTCAATATTTGCCCAAAGCTACGAAGGTTTGGAAAGCGTTCATTTGAAAGGTATTTGAAAAACTCTGGCCCCTTTTCTTGCCTAGTTTGAAGGAACACATCGCCTTGCAAATCACACAATTCAAGTTGGAGAGAAGCTATTTTAATTTTCAATCTTACGTTTTTTGGAGATATTGCTCATTGCACAAACTTTAACAATCAGTCACAGTACAATCCGAGTCGGAACTTTGGATATCTCTTCGTACTTCGTGCGTAGTAAAACAGATCTCTATAGCGCCTCTCTGCAGTTTTTTTTCTGAACACAAAGAGTAAAGCCTTCGCGGAAGCAGGCGAGTTCATTCCACATAGCGAAGGGATGGAATGCATGGTGTGAAGAGAAAGTTACGTCATTTTAGATTCTTCTAATTATCATTATTGACTGCAAAATCAATTCTACCTGTGATATTGTCTTCTTCACAGAGCATCCGTTCCTTCAGTAAAAAAAGAACGTATTTTAATAAAAATAAATAAAATTAATGTATTTTGCAAACTGGCTTCGCGGGCCGCAGAAAAAGGCAACGGGGGCCGCATGCGGCCCGCGGGCCGCCAGTTGGAAACCCCTGTTATACAACAAAGGAAACAAAGGACTTTTCAAACTCCACTTGCTAATGGATAACAGGGTGATTCAAAAGTCCCAGGACACGCCTTTTTTCTATGAAACGGATGTTGGATGACAGATCCAACTTCACCTGGGTACATTGGGGTAAGGGGCCATGTGTGAGGATGCTTCCGGGACATGTCCACCACCTTGGATCAAGGTCCATTTTTTCAAATGGCAAGGGGGTTATGTGGGGTATCAAAACACATTAGAATTTTCCAAGAAATGCAATGCTGTAATTAGTTCTGTGATAGCTGTAACGGTACAAAAGTATGTCATACCTTTGTATATGTATAAAAGAACAAAATAGGCAGAACTGAAATATCATGTGTTGTCTTGAAGAAATGGCACATTAATTGCTGCCACGTGGTGCTGCCAAAACTGAATACTGGCAGTGGTACATGTATGTACCAGCCATCCTCTAAAATCTAATTCCATTTTTAGCATTTCTTTGTAATTGAACAACAAGTTTGTAAACATTGATTGATTTAGTTTATTTTACTTCGTGCTTTGTGCCTCTTAGTTAATTTGCAAAGATGGGGCTGAGGGATGGAATGATAAAATTGATGAATGGACACTCACAAACAACCAAGCCCGAGCAGGATTCGAACCCGGGAAACTTGGTGTCGCAGCACGATGTGCTAACCACTTGGCCACAGGGTCAAGTTTGCAAACATGACTGCTTGTGCTGTTTATACCATTAAATATTTACTAAAACTACAACAATTCTCAATATATTTTTGGACCGTGTACATTTGTAGGATAGGGGCCTACATTCCAATAAACCTCGTTCCTTCAATAAATAAAAAATGCTTCAAAGTCTTCTGCTACCAATGGGTAGCCTTGCTATCATGATTCCATAGGCTACAGTTTAGCATTTTCTTTTCACCAAATTATGTCGACTACTGTTAGTTATCTGAAACAATTATTTTAGCATTGTATGTAACTTACCAACCCACTTTTCTGCATTGTGCCAAGAGAGATTATCACTCTGTGTATCATAGAAACCAAGGCGAACATATGATCCATTTATCATTTGTTCAATTTGTGTTAGAGCTATTCGGTCACCCTTTGAACTGAAAGCCACGTAACCCTGGAAAATAGAAAAAAATGCACATCTATGTTACAGTCTGCCAGTTACACTGTCTTTCAACACCTTTGGTATCTTTCGATCTGCATGCATTGCTATCATTAATTGCAAGTTAAAATTATCAGGCAAAGTGGATACTGTGACAAGGCCATGGTTCCCAAAATGTGCACCATGGTGCCCTGGGGTGCCGTGAAATGTTCCAATATATTCAATCAATGATATGATTGTTCCAAATATGTGCTTATTTAGTACTTTTTACACATAAAATGTTTCTGAATTTGAAATGGATGTTTATTTTTTAACTTAAGGCAAGCAACCTAACCATACTGAGCATTGCAAGTGTTAGATAGACCTACATTCTGACTTTGGCACCATGAAAAAATCTTCAAACACTAAGGGCACCGTGAAACGAAAGAATTTGGAAACCCCTAGACTAAGCAACAGTTTAACCTTATAATCTAGCATACATAGGTGATGCACTATGTAGATATTGAAGAAATGCAGGCTCAACCAGGACTTGAACCCAGGTCTATGGCTTACTATGCCAATACTCTATCAACTGAGCTAATTAATCATCTCTGGTTTTGCCTGATTTTTTGCTTCTGCTGTTTTTAACCTGTGTTTAATTCAAGCCACACAGAGCCTTAATACCAGTAGTCTTATGGGGGGGATTTTTTTCTTTCCATGACTGTACACCTATAGGACTAACCGAAACCCTTAAACAAAAAAATCTGAGATAAAAAATTACTACCACCACAGCAAACCTGACAAAAAATATATTTCTGATCATCATGTGAAAGATGTATATGATCTAATCGCTAACCTTTAACTAGAGAAAATCACATTTGCTTACAATGTGGGATAAAGAGGAAAGGTGGTGTGCATAAAAGGTATGAAATGACCCCAGAAATATTAGTTGTCTCAACACGGACAGCCATGTCTATACGTAATCTTTCATTCGGTCCTGCCTTAATCACTACTATCCCTCATCTCACCTAAGAAGGCAATACATGTGCACGTACATTTGAAGCAAATTGAAAAAATAAGATGATGTACTTACAGATATCCCAAGGAACTGTGTTGTGTTGATTGCGGAATATATTTCATCAGCTATCTCTTTGTTCGTGTAGGTGAAGTCTTCCAAACTTTTGCCATGCTTACTCAGTTTCTCCATTGTCTTATTGAATGCTGAAAGCAAACAAATGTTGTTTACAAATAGTTCATATTACAATACGGGGTGGACCAAAAGTTGCGATACATAGGAAAATAAAATTTTGTTTTTAAGTTTCCATATTTATTTATTTTTTAACATGTTCTTTTCTAATGCATGTTCATCAAGAGTGGGAGAAACCAATGGTAACCACGTAGAGCATATTATATGAATACATTGTTTCTTAACACAACATATTTATTTTTCCTGTGTATTGAGACTTTTGGTCCACCCTGTATTATATAATCCATAAATTCCAGATGATATTATACACACAAGCAGGGAATGTAAATTATCAGAAAAAATACTAAAATAAGACACATGCATGCACAAACATTTAATTCTTGCTGCTGGCAGGGGTTTGTGGTCTCAATTGAAGACAGCTGAAATTAATCACCAAAGGAAGATAAATAGGGTGTCAACACCAAAATACTATCTGGATACCCTGGTATCATTTCTTACTTAGGTGAACCAATACTGAACGTTCTGCATTATAGCAGGAAGCCTAGTGTTCCGGTGCTGATTTTGTTTGTGTGATTACGTAATCAAATACATAGTGTTAACGGTAACCATAAACGTGAATGAGCATGGTGAGGGTTCCTACAATTAGTTTTTGAATAATGTATACGGGATTCCTCGATGGTCTGGTAGTACTGTCGTTGCTTTGTAATAAAGAGGTCCTATGTTAGATACCTGGTGGAAGCACATAGTGGTTCAGATCGTACTTTAAACTGTAGATCCAACCTCGATTAGCCAGTCTGTGCATAAAGTTGACTTGAAGCAAAATTTCAAAAGAGGAAATGTATCATGCATGTAATTCTTTTCTACATTTTTCCTACTTTACATTGTTTTCTCTGCCTCCTTAAGCTAATGATGGCAATGAGGATGAATGATGATTTCATGGAGACTTGGAAAGAAACATTAATGACCATGATAAGATTAGAATCTGCAATTGAACAGAGAGATCATTAGTCAATCATTCAATATACTTGGCCACTGAGGAGGGGTGAAATGTCAATGAGTCCCAGGTTTGAACCCTGAGTAAGCATGCTTCACTATGCTTGGCCCATCATCAGTTCATCATTCATCCTCATCATTATAGAAAGAACGAAGGGAAGTTTGTTTCTCCACTTATTATAGTGCTGAGCATTAGATGAAGAAATAAAAGGGCATACCATATTCAATTACAATTCTTCTCGCCACAGAAACAGATCTGCATGTGTACATTTACAACTCTGCAGATACGACCACCTTCCTTTTTGCTGTGGTGCAGCTGCTCTAGACCCTCGTGGAGCCCCTTTCGCAGAGCACATTATACACACACCATTATTCGATGCTGTAAAATGATGTCCGTGAGGGCCGTTATGCTTGTATTGCATTGGTTGGATTTTGGTGTCTGGTTCATTGTAATGGAGTTATTCCTTCTGGCAAGCCTGAACATGAAGCCCACTGGATCCTGATCATGGTGTTGCAGGAGATTATTGCTCATGTCCTGACATGCACTCCAGTCGGGAATTTGGGAACCCACCTGGCAGACACCACCCCCATCTTAAGGTGCTTGTTCATCTTTAATGTGCTGAAATGTGTTTCTTGCAAGTTCCATGGCTACTTCCATATCGTTATGTACACCTAACAGTAAAGATATCAGTAGGCAAATTGTCCCACAATTCTTTTTTTATTCTACTGCCTGTGTTGTTTTAAAATGCGGAATTCTGTTGATGTGAAGCAGATGTTCTCCTGTGATTGTTGACGTTTTAACTTCAATTTATGATGATCACATTGTGGAAAACAGACTGAATGAAAATGGTGATGGACAATTCACCTACTATTTCTTTTGCCATTGGGTGTACCTGTTGTCCAGGGTGATGTTGCTTTGCATTGCCACTGTACCTTTCCTTGATGAATTTGTCCTTGGTGTCCACTAGCACACAGGAGAAAATACTGAGCTGTAGGTGGATCACATCCTCCTGTAGAGTGTGTAACGTTTGCATTATTTTTGCTTTACAAACATTACACATTCAAAAAAAAGTGAAGAAAAAGCGACGTTCCCTTTTTTTTTAGCCATCGGAGGTCGTTTTACCTCATGATGACTTCTGGTGCTGCCTCTAGCGGCGATTTCGGCCGCACTGGCCTGCTTGTAAAATTTGCTGCTCCAGTCAGTCGGCGTGTGCGATTTGCCTCTCGCAGCTACTTCCTACTCCCGCTCCGAACGGAAGGTGCCGGTCCTTGGGCACGACGTCTAATCCTTCGTCGGCAAGAGATACTACTCCACCACAATTTTCTGAAGTGAAGCCTGCCATTCCAACCGTTAACACATAGAAGCCTGTTGAACGAGTATAGTGGAAGGATGGCGTGGGTTTTGGTGTGTATTGAACGTTAGTGGAGGTATGTACAAAAACAATCTCTTTGACCGTGATATGGGAATGGTGATTACATCTTGCGATCTTGCCGTTCGGTGCTAACGATTGATAGTTTGTTTTGACTTTTTATGGAACCTTGAGTAACTAATTCTATAAAACGAACACTAGTTCTTCTTCAGTTGTCCCCCCCCCCCCTTTTTGCCTTTTTGTCGCTCTCGATGAACTTTCTGATAAGTGTTTGTAACCAATGCATACATTGGCGAGTGCGCGTTAAACAAAAAACAAAGGAGTCAAGGAAAGAAGGCGTGTGTGTGCACGCGTGAACTTGTACTATATGTTGCTGACGCGTTTTTATAATCTGATGTTCTCAAAGCATCCAACGCAAAAACGTGACTAGCTGCTTAATTGAACTATTTAATAAAGTTATCCACGCACAGGCAGCGTGTAAAGATTGATAGTGAAGCATATCATTTTTTTGATCGCCCAGAAGTTGTGTCAGTGAAGTTAAATGCACGCACGTGCGCCCTTGATAGTCGAACCAGTAGAAAATCGCGATTCTTGCCGTCTTGTTCCAATTTACCATCTAGTAGTTTAATAACCTACTTGTCCACCTTTTTTGGTAGCACTACCGATGCGATAACTAATAATAATAATAAGAATAAAAGAGAGGCATTTGATTAAGAATAAAAGAGAGGCATTTGATTAAGCATAAAAGAGAGGCATTTGATTAAGAATAAAAGAGAGGCATTTGATTAAGAATAAAAGAGAGGCATTCCTTAATCTAAATAATAATAGCGGGGTGCTTCTTTTATAAACTGTACTTTTTAAGGTAATTTGTAGATACCAATTTGGGCTCGCCAACTATTCTAGTGTCTCGCCCAGCCAAGAACAAGGTTGTGATTAAACTGCATTTTATGTGCATGCTCGTGATTTGTTAACATTAAAAATGAAAATTTATGTGAGAAGATTGAAATAGCGCGCAGGTCGCGTGGTTGTTGTTAATATCACATTGCTTGTTAAAATTACTCCAACTCTAGTCTTTTGTGGGATTGTGTGTACTTGTAAAGTGTACTATTTTGGAACTTTGAATATATATATATATTTGTTGAATTGAATCGTGGAGATCTTTTAATTATATTGGTTGCATGCTCTAAACAACTAGATTTACATAAAAAGATTGGTCGAAAGCCCGAAATTGAAGTTAACGTTAAAAGACAATTGTTGGATTATACATTTAGCAACGTTGGAAAAGGAGAAAGGATATTACATCGGGACAACGCAAGTATTAAACCTAGAATACAGCGGAGAAGGCAAGTATTGCTATCCACTGACGAACCCTTCGAAACTATGACGTAAGTGTGCTTAATTCATAAGTTTCTTTATTTCAGGGTCCCCTTTTTGTCTCGTGCTTCTTGTGCTTGCTGCCCGTAAACTCTCGCAGTACGAGCAGGAAGTACGACACAAGAAGATAAAAAAATTGTAGCGTGAAGTGTGGACATTAAAGTTTTTTTTTTACCTTTGTTCGCGATCGCAGCCCAGTCGTTTCCAATTAAGTACATTGAGCGATCGCGTTTGACCACACTGTTACGTTACAAATTGGTAGCAGAGCATGGTTTCTTTGATTCATTGCGGCATCATTACTGTTATTATTATATAACCTGACAATTTTTTTTCCCTCCCGATTGTTTTTGACCCTCCCCCTTTTTTGGGTAATTGATTTTTTTCTTTTCGGGTCTTTTTTTTTTCCTAAACATATATTGTTTTTGTTACACTATCTTTTGTGCAATTTGTAACTGGGTGCAGTTCAAAATTAGCACTGTTTTTTTTTCTTCGATTTAAGCAACCAACATTGTACTTTTCGTTACAATTGTAACGTAATTTTTTCCCTCCCTTCAGTTGCCCCCCCTATTTTTTTTTCTTTGGATCTTTCATCGTTACGATTTTTTTTTCAATATTCTCCTTTTTTTTACAGATATTTTTGAAAGTTCTACTTCTGTGTGTTTACATATTTCACTAGTTTTTTTTCTGGGATAGCGAGATGACCTTTGATATTCCGCCTCCCTATGCACCGTCCCCTTTACCTCCACCCTCACCTTCAACTTTGGATTTTGTTAGTAGTTTATTGTTACCCCCAGCAACATACTCCCGTGCGTGATTTTGTACGTTTTAATACCTTCAAATTCCTTTTTACGGATTTGCCTTTGTTACATGGACGGGATATCCACCTTTTGTTCAATTTCATGTTCAGACTCCATAAGATTGTTAATTTGGAATTGCTCGATGTTGAGTCTGTTTTGTTATGGGTCCTACAGTATACCTTACCCCCACTTACAGAGATTTGGATGGAAGGCCTCTTACAAAAGTTGACCCTGACACTCAGCAAATCGTCCGTAAGGTTCATGTCTCCCATGTCAAGCCGTATGTTATTCGTGACGAGGAGGTTGTTCCTCAATCGGTCGATTTAGCGGATTCAGATGTTGCTGTTACGCTTCAATCTTCCCCCGTCCCTTGTTCATAACAGGCTTTGATATTCTTAAGTGGTAGTGCTTGGTTCATCCGATGTATATCCTAGCTCTTTTTCTTAGATAGCTCTTATATATATATATATCGTGTATTTTGGTCCCATGGTGTAATTGTTATGCACTCAGGTATTATTCTTAAAATTAAGGCTTTTTGTGTATTTATGAATGATTTTATTCATTCTTTGTAAAGGTGTTTGTTAATACTGCTCATTATGCTCTCTTGAATTTTGACTCTGTATATGTTGTTTCCTATGGTTATACCTGCCTTTTGCATCTTTGTAATAGTGCTACCTTCCTTTTCCCTGTTGTAGTAATTTCCCTCCTCTTCTTTCCTATTTCTTATTTCTTCCTTCCTTCTTTTCTAGTTTTTGATTCCTGGTTTTTTTTCTTTTCTATGTTTTTACTCCTACGAGGACGTGAGATACTACTGGTGCTCTTTTGGGAAATGGTTCAGTGTTACAACTCTCTTTACAATTCGGCGTAGCCTTTTCATGCATGCATAGGAATGACAACGTAGCAGATACGTTTCAGTCAGGAGAGAGTTGAATTTGTCAGACATCGAGGTGTTTCGACCGGGAGGTGTACACGATGTTCTGCAAATTGGAGGATCGACAACAGAATTGGTTTTCAAAATTTTGAACTTTATGTGTTAATTATGAAAAATTGTCAGAGTTGAACTCTGATTGGTGATTACGATTTAGTGTGCTTATTGTGTGTTTTGTTAATTTTTTGGGATTTTTTTTTACTAGTGTTAATGGCTTTACCATTTCTTATATTGTTGGTCAATAATGGGTATATACTTGCCTGCTAACATTTTTCTTGGTAATTTGCATTGCCTTCTCTATATCAGTGGGTTTTCCTTTCTCTTTTCTAGTGGGGGGTATTTGTAACGTTTGCATTATTTTTGCTTTACAAACATTACACATTCAAAAAAAAGTGAAGAAAAAGCGACGTTCCCTTTTTTTTTAGCCATCGGAGGTCGCTTTACCTCATGATGACTTCTGGTGCTGCCTCTAGCGGCGATTTCGGCCGCACTGGCCTGCTTGTAAAATTTGCTGCTCCAGCCAGTCGACGTGTGCGATTTGCCTCTCGCAGCTACTTCCTACTCCCGCTCCGAACGGAAGGTGCCGGTCCTTGGGCACGACGTCTAATCCTTCGTCGGCAAGAGATACTACTCCACCACAATTTTCTGAAGTGAAGCCTGCCATTCCAACCGTTAACACATAGAAGCCTGTTGAACGAGTATAGTGGAAGGATGGCGTGGGTTTTGGTGTGTATTGAACGTTAGTGGAGGTATGTACAAAAACAATCTCTTTGACCGTGATATGGGAATGGTGATTACATCTTGCGATCTTGCCGTTCGGTGCTAACGATTGATAGTTTGTTTTGACTTTTTATGGAACCTTGAGTAACTAATTCTATAAAACGAACACTAGTTCTTCTTCAGTTGTCCCCCCCCCCTTTTTGCCTTTTTGTCGCTCTCGATGAACTTTCTGATAAGTGTTTGTAACCAATGCATACATTGGCGAGTGCGCGTTAAACAAAAAACAAAGGAGTCAAGGAAAGAAGGCGTGTGTGTGCACGCGTGAACTTGTACTATATGTTGCTGACGCGTTTTTATAATCTGATGTTCTCAAAGCATCCAACGCAAAAACGTGACTAGCTGCTTAATTGAACTATTTAATAAAGTTATCCACGCACAGGCAGCGTGTAAAGATTGATAGTGAAGCATATCATTTTTTTGATCGCCCAGAAGTTGTGTCAGTGAAGTTAAATGCACGCACGTGCGCCCTTGATAGTCGAACCAGTAGAAAATCGCGATTCTTGCCGTCTTGTTCCAATTTACCATCTAGTAGTTTAATAACCTACTTGTCCACCTTTTTTGGTAGCACTACCGATGCGATAACTAATAATAATAATAAGAATAAAAGAGAGGCATTTGATTAAGAATAAAAGAGAGGCATTTGATTAAGCATAAAAGAGAGGCATTTGATTAAGAATAAAAGAGAGGCATTTGATTAAGAATAAAAGAGAGGCATTCCTTAATCTAAATAATAATAGCGGGGTGCTTCTTTTATAAACTGTACTTTTTAAGGTAATTTGTAGATACCAATTTGGGCTCGCCAACTATTCTAGTGTCTCGCCCAGCCAAGAACAAGGTTGTGATTAAACTGCATTTTATGTGCATGCTCGTGATTTGTTAACATTAAAAATGAAAATTTATGTGAGAAGATTGAAATAGCGCGCAGGTCGCGTGGTTGTTGTTAATATCACATTGCTTGTTAAAATTACTCCAACTCTAGTCTTTTGTGGGATTGTGTGTACTTGTAAAGTGTACTATTTTGGAACTTTGAATATATATATATATTTGTTGAATTGAATCGTGGAGATCTTTTAATTATATTGGTTGCATGCTCTAAACAACTAGATTTACATAAAAAGATTGGTCGAAAGCCCGAAATTGAAGTTAACGTTAAAAGACAATTGTTGGATTATACATTTAGCAACGTTGGAAAAGGAGAAAGGATATTACATCGGGACAACGCAAGTATTAAACCTAGAATACAGCGGAGAAGGCAAGTATTGCTATCCACTGACGAACCCTTCGAAACTATGACGTAAGTGTGCTTAATTCATAAGTTTCTTTATTTCAGGGTCCCCTTTTTGTCTCGTGCTTCTTGTGCTTGCTGCCCGTAAACTCTCGCAGTACGAGCAGGAAGTACGACACAAGAAGATAAAAAAATTGTAGCGTGAAGTGTGGACATTAAAGTTTTTTTTTTACCTTTGTTCGCGATCGCAGCCCAGTCGTTTCCAATTAAGTACATTGAGCGATCGCGTTTGACCACACTGTTACGTTACAAGTGCTAGGTGATTATCATGACCAGCCAAATGGCAGACTGTGGGTTGCGATAAATTTGAAATTGTAAATGAATATAGTACACTCCTCTCACTGAGACATTGAGTTACTTCCCAGATTTGAAAATACATGACTAGCTACTAAGTGTGAATTGAATTTTTTTACGATAGTTTGTTGGCTTATAAAAACTTTAAGATAAATGATCTATTTTCACAGCACTAAGATGCCAGGGGCCTTGGGTTCAAATCCCAGCATCATGAGCATGTGAGTGCCTCTTCATAAATTTCATCATGTAATCATTCATCCTCATAGTCACCATTAGCCAAAAGTGGCAGAAAAGCGATGCTAAATAATAAAAAAAAAATCAAATCACATCAAATTATTATTTTTAACTTCTCTGCAACATACAGAGGCTGTCATTTCTTAAAGAGAGTTCAAAACATGTAAATACTTTTCTTAGAGTAAAATGTAAAAACTTGCCCCTAAATCGTTATCATCTTGCTTCTTACTACATTAATGAGAAGGATGACACCCATTTTCATACACAATATTTGTTAGGTTGGGTGAATGGGTTGCCACAAATATCAGATCAGGTGTCCAGATGTTCATCTATCAGTAAAAGCAGATATTTCTGCTGAAGTTTCACTCAAATATTGCCACTCTTATCTACCTACTCTAGCCAAACCCCTCACGAGTTACTGGAAATGACCCTGCGAGCTACCAGTAGCTCGCGATCGACGGTTTGGCGATCCCTGGTTTAACTAATTCAGACTTCAAAGCTGTTTTCAATGCTAAATTTATTCAAAGAGATGAGGGGAACATCGAAAAGCAACAGTGACACAGGCATTAACAGGCACCAATGAAATCTCACCGAATGCCTGAAGGACATTGCTATGTGACTGCACTGTTCTAGCAGGCATGCACAAAAGCTGGAAACACAGGTGTTGTTCTTCAAACATCTGCATGCAGTGTCTACACTCACCCAGAGCCACAGCCCAGACTGCATCATAGGCCAGTGGAGCTTCCTGATATCCCTCGGGATATCTCTCGTGATCAACATCATATTTGATTCTTAGCACTGAATTCAGTCTAAGTCGGAAATTGTCAGATGTCTGAAATTGATGTATATCTCACATACTATTAAGACCAACCAAAATTCCAAGCAAGCATACTATTTATTATATTTTGTAAAAATTTATACATATCTTACCAATGATTAATGTTTAACCAAAACATTTTTAGCTAGTTTTAAGTAACGATAAAAGATTTTGCTTGATGTGATGTGCCGTGAATTTTGTAACTCCTGCCTTCTACATCTACAAAATGAAAATAATATTCAGAGTATTTTACGTTTAAAATTTCAAACTAAAATTAAAACATAGCCTCTTCACTTTGGCATCATGACTATTGCCAGGTTTATTTTTGCACTGGCACTACTCAAATTATGTCTCTTGTGTTGAAAAACTCTAGAAAGCATTTAGCATATTCTCTTAAATCTTTGCCCATAAATTGCTATTGCCAAATTCGTCTAGTGCTGCACATGATCCCTATTGATTAGAAACCACAAATGAACATGGTACAGTCAGGAGAAAATTGCCACTGTTATGTATTAACAAACACAAAAAATGCCTGAAATTTAGGCACACAAGCCAGGTAAAAATCAACAGGCACTACACAATCCACAGTTGGGTATAAGCACAGTGGAACCCAGTGTGCAAATTAACAGAGGGGATGCTGGGGATCCCCCCCCCCCAACCACACACACACACACACACACACATGTTTATCCCTGCCGGCATAATAAAAAATTTGTAAACCCTGCCAGGGATGTTTCTATTCCAGCCAGAGAAAATTGAATTGAAAGTATATTATACCATTTCTTCACTATGGAACCAACACCACTGAAAAATCATTTGCGAAAACAGTTAATTAAACTTTAAAACAATTACATCCTACTTCGCGTCTGAAGTTCTATTTTAAAATAGCTCATTGTTTATTTGTTTGTCATCTTCGAGTGCAGAGATTTTACAAAAAAGCTCCCAGAGTAATGCCGTTGCTCTGTCAATTGTCAAATAAATTACTTGTAAGCCTACCGCCATGGCAAGAGCTAATTTCGTCAGCTTTATTCATTGGAGGAACGTAAATCACATACCTTGCCGCACGTCTTCATTGAGTTGAATGCGCAGTACATATTTGGTCAAGTTTTCTCGGTATTACTAGTTCAATAACTCTTTGTGTGCGTGTGTTTGGTTTTTCTTTGAATGTAAAAAAAATAATGTTTATAAATTATGTGTATACTCTGTCCCAGCTAACTGTGGAGCAGGCAAACGAAAACAAGTCTCTGCGCAAGTAGTGACGCGAGACGGCTCCACCAAAGAACACGTGAGAGGAACCGAATTGCGTGGAGTGGGAGAAAGTGACTGTCTTCCCAGCAGCGTCTACTGCTTCGCTCTGGCCAATAGATTTCCTTCGCTTCTCTGATGCTACGCGCGGCCTTGCTCTAGTTAGCTGGGACAGGTATAAATGTTATAACATTTAATGTCCTAGGTACTTAGAACTAAAGGCAATAGCAGAGTTAACTGACTGGTAACATATACAACTTTCCATACCCCCGAAAAAAAATGAAATGAAATCACAATTACAACACCGAGTGAGGAAACCCCCGCCCCCAAGCAAAAAGCTTAATTCACACACTGTTGGAACCAAAATTTTACGTTCCTGGATTTTACATTTTTCCACATTTTAAGTTTCTTCAAGCTTGGTCCCCCTGAAAAATGTAAAATCGAGGTTCCACTGTACAGACCTCAATTTTCCGGTGTTACTTTTTTCCCAAAACTGCATGTTATTTTTTTTCCAAATTTTGATATTTCAGCACACTTTCTCACCATATATACCTAAAGTTATAACTTCTTTGTGCTTTTAAACTAGTATTTTAAAATGTAGGTCACACATGCTTATACCTGTTTGTAACAGTTTCGTATGTTGGAAAGAAATTATGACAAAGCACTTTTCGATGATTTGTCACATGATGAATGCCGATCTTACGGATCCCGTGTGACAGGAGGTGCATAATTGGATCTCCACCAGAACTTCACCACTTCACTGGGTACGGCTCCAGTGTGGCAGTAGGTGTCCACTTGATACCTGCCCAAATGGCTACACTTTGCTTGGTGAAATGGAAAGTTTCTTGCATGACAAATACTGGTGCTACGGCCCCCTTGTGATGCACTCTCAATCTCCCATCGGAACTATGCCACTTTGATCAGTGATGCAAAACAGTCCAATAGAAGGTGTACAATCATGAGAAACACCTGTTTACACATAGTTTCATGTAGGTGTGAGAATTATTCCACTTATAACAAGTGCCATAGTTCTTTTCTAGGATAAAATTTTGGAAAATGTGCATGTTCATAAATATGATACATTTTATTTTTAAATCGTAAAATACAAGAATGTTGGATTTTTGAGGGTATTTTTCATTTCTTAAGCACAAAATGTGCTGAATTTCACGAAAAGACAAGAATTCGTATTTTATGCCAAATTTGCATTATTTCACCATTTCATATGGATGGAAAATGTGTTCAAAACATGCCACTGCACATGCAATTTTTTTTTCAACTAACATTTTTCAGTATTATCATGTTTGCAAAAAATCAAGGTCCCTGATATTTGGTCTAGGAATTAATTTGTGCGCCTGGACAAGAGATGGAGTAACGAGCGTATCGTACCACAGTTCCGTGTATCCACACATGCGTTGAAAACTCCTGTCAGCGTGCATCGTCGTAGTATAGGGCAGTTGATTGACGCATCAGCATTTTGTAGTCAACTGAACATGGCGCAGTTCGTGCCAGATAAAGTGTTTTTGCGGGGTGTTCTGCTTCATTACTTTAACATGCAGAAAAGTGCTACCGAAAGTCATCGTATTTTGGTGGAAGTGTATGGTGACCATGTGCTAGCAGAGCGAACGTGTCAAAAGTGGTTTGCACGGTTTAGAAGTGGTGATTTCGGCCTGAAAGACCAAGAGCGACCTTGGACAGCCAAAAAAATTTGAAGACGAAGAATTGAGAGCATTGCTCGATCAGGATTCGTGTCAAACGCAGGAAGAACTTGCAGAAGCATTAGGTGTTGATCAAACAAGTTTCCAAACACCTCAAAGCCATGGGAATGATTCAAAAGATGTCACATTGGGTTCCACATGAATTGAAAGACAGAGACGTTGAAAGACGAAAAACCATTTGCGAATTGCTGCTTCAAAGACAGAAAAGAAAGGGGGTTTTTGCATCGCATTGTTACTGGCGATGAGAAGTGTATCCATTACGAGAACCCGAAACAAAAAAAGGCCTGGGTGAAGCCAGGTAAACCAGGTCCATCACAACCGAAATGAGATATTCACTGTGCAAAGGTTATGCTGTGCATATGGTGGGATATGAAAGGTGTGGTGAATTATGAGCTGCTGCAACCGGGTGAAACTATTAATGGAGAACGTTATTGACGACAATTAATGCGTTTGAAGCAAGCTCTGGCCAAGAAACGACCAGAATGGGAGAACAGACATGATAAACTTATTTTTCAACATGATAACGCTCGCCCACATGTTGCAAAACCGGTCAAAACCTATTTAGAAAATGTTGGATGGGAAGTTTTACCCCACCTGCCTTATTCACCAGACGTTGCTCCTTCGGACTACTACTTGTTCGATTGCATGAATAACGATTTGATTGGACAGCGGTTCACTTCTTCAGAAGATATCGAAAAATGGGTCTCTGACTGGATCGCTTCAAAGGATGAGGACTTCTTTCGCCACGGAATCCGTAACTTGCCTGACAGATGGGCGAAAGTGGTGGCTCGCGATGGACAATATTTTTCTTAAGGTATTTATGTATTTTGTGTTTGAACTACAGCTTCAATGTGTGCATAAGAACTGCACAAATTAATTCCTAGACCAAATATAAGTCCAAGGAAATTCAAGGTGCTTTTCAATAAGTTCTTAACAGCAGCAATTTACTTCTATCACACACACAAAACATCTAATTATGGCTCTTCAATAATTTATATATCGTTTTCTCCCCAAAAATTACCATTCTGGGAAAACATTGCCTTTGAAATGAGCCATTAATTAATTTCTAGTATTTCCTTCACAAAGTAAACTGGATATCAAAAGCATTTAAAAAATATTTAAAGAATGAGGTACCAGAAAATGCACTGTAAATGATCTCTTAGGGTTTCAATGTTAAAACGTACAAAGAACATGTTCAAACTAACATCCTAAGAGCTACTCACCATGCCAGATATTGTCGTTTGGTTATTCTGATTCCACATTAGTGCTTCTGTTGTTAAATGGCCTTCGGCTGCCATTCGCATTTCCGTCTGATTGCATTTTATACCTTCCTCTTCCAACCTAGTCTCAAACCAATTGTCTTCATACCAACCTAGAAGAATGGCATACAGTTAGAGATGTACAGTACTTATGTGAGACGAAACTGCTTTTGAGCATTTGACCCAATAGACAAAAAGACAATTTCACACCTGAAGATAAAAAACAATCATGAGATCATTAAACCAACATTTAAGTTTTTCTAATATTTTAATTTCACTTGTAGCTAACATTTGCAATTTTTTCAAATGCAATTCTATAATAAAAGCTAAAGGGAACATGTAAATGTAAATTAATTTTCAAAATATATTTTCTGGCTCATAACCTGACCATAATTGGAGCGAGAAGTGATTGTGTTAAGAAAAATAAACAAATATCCTGTTTTCAGTAAGTGATGTATACAGGGTGTCTAAGAAAGTCTCACTTCTAGAAAAATATCTAATGCACTGTCTGACATATATAGCAGGACAAATCAGGTATCATATGTAGGGGCATTCCTGCCAGTTTTATTCCTGCCTGGATGATATATTATTGCTACTTAGCATCACCTGCTATATACCACTTTTGGCTAATTGTGATGGTGAGCATGAGTGATGATTAGATCAAATTGAAGGGACAATCACGAAGAACACATATGTCCAAGCAGGGTCTCAATCCCGGAAACTACGGAAACGAAATTGACAGTCTACCACCTAACGTGCTCAGCCACTGAACAGGCACCTTGAGTGACTACCACAGGTTGGCAACAATTGCTGCTGTACACTACTGAGTTTTTTGGTGTAAAGAAACCTTCTTGCATCTTCGAGGTCAACAGGGTGATCTGAGAGTGGGTAGCACAATTCATTAGCTTTGAATTATCTGGTAATACCAGGTGGTTATAATTAAAGTGACGGTGTTCAGAGTGGTACAGCACGATCTGTAATGAGAGTAGCAGTCTGAAACTTCGTAGATATGCTAATGAAGCAATATGCACGCGAATTATGCAAGAAAAAAGTTCCAATTCTCGCCACCAGGGTAAAAAATGGCACTGTAAGCAGTAACAACGTGGTATAGTTACAGGAAAAAGGCAGGAAAGATCAAACACATGAAAACAATGGTTCTGGCATGTTTATTAGGAACTATGGTTACAAGAACTGTTTAATACGGCCTCCCAAATCAGCAACATGCTGCATTCGTAACACGGCATGTCGACGGTTGCTCGCAGCATGTCTGGTGAAATCTGAGCGACATGTCGTTGTATGCTAGCCTTCAGATCAGGCAGAGACCGGACATGTCCCTGATAGACACGATCTTTTAAATATCCCCACAGCCAGAAGTGACATATAAATGTAGAGTATTACACCCTCATTCAGGTCTGCAGCTAGAATTGATCTCCAGGGGGGCTTTGTAAACCAAGTCCAGTTTTCAAAAGTTCAACCGTATTAAATGAAGGTAAATTGGGGGGGGGGCATTATATTATTATAAAACATACAATTTAGAAATATCATGCAAATACTCGTTTTTTCTATATCTTCTAAAACATCTATTGATATGTTAATTGACTGCTACTGACACCATCCCTTAATACACACTCTATACTATTTTTGATGATATAGGTATTTATATCATATATATTCATATCATATCACTTCAATCATAGTGCCTACCGTCCCCCGGCCGAAGCAATAAAACTCCTCTTCATTCCCAAAACTATGGATCTGTTGGCATTTGATGCAGCTGTGGATGATGATGACGTTCAAGTCCCAGATATTTGTCAAACGAGAGGCTGCAACAGGGGCAGGGAAGTTACAGATTAAGAAGCTCCCCTATGAAATATCTTTCTCAAGTCTAGAGAATCTTCTAAACACTTGCTGGTACTTAGATTTCTTCTCAAGAACAAGATGAACAAATATAATAGATGCTGTTCATGTTCTGTGAATTTATCCCTCGTGAACTTGTGAACAAAATAATATATGCTGTCTACATTTTCACTCTTCACCTCAAAGAAATTAGAATACAAAATACTTTTACCTAATGTCAAGGGAGCTGGCTACTGGCCTGCCGTCATTACAGCATATTCTATTTAAAGTTTGTATTAATTTATTTCAATTTTGAAACCAACAAAACAGCTATTTACCTATAAAAAACCAAACGTATGATCTCCCATACAAATTCTGCTTGTAAACTTCACACAGAACTTTCCTTGCTGCAACCACATAAAACAAACCGACAATTATTCGAGCATCTTGTCTCTTCAAGTTTTTCACAGCATCTGTGGGATCACTCAGGAAGCTCTGCCTAGTCACGATTTCAATACCAGCCTCTTTACATCTTGCCTCGAGATCCTCAACAGTCTACAAAAAACAAAAATAATACAGTACCACTGCCGTGTAGTAATATGTAGAGATATGAACAGTGACGTAGCTCGCAAAATGTGTTAAACATCCTTAAATTAAAACTAATAATAAAAATGTCTGTCTCTGAAGTTTATAATTACATAACATTCACATAATTCACGTGTCATTCTGAAGAACTATAAACAGTACAGCTTCCTTATTAGTTACACTATGAATGTAGCTCAACTGACAATGACAAAAAAAAATGGTATATGAAAAGGAATCTTAGAGTTTCAGTGTCAAGTGTTAAAAAAAACATTAAGTAGCAAATCTTTGCATCTACTGATAGAAGAGACAGCTTGGTAGTTGGTATGAGGAAATCAAAAGAACAGGAATGAAATTCAACACAGAAAAGAGTGAGATGCTAACAACAACAAGAAACAAGCCAGAAATGTACCATGAATAAAGATGGTCACGGACAGGGTAGTGGAGAGTTTCAAATATCTAGGAGAATAATTTAGAGAAGTGGAAGAAGAGATGAGGAGGTAAACAGAAGAGAACAAATGGGAGGTGGGCTCTATCGAAGTGTTCTAATATGGAACAGGGATGTACCTATGAAATGCAAGAAGGTAATATATAATACATACTATGTACCAATAATTACATTCGGAGAAGAGACTTGGACAATGACAGACAAAAGAAAGATGTACGCAGTGGAGATGAAATTTTTAAGGAGTATATTGGGGAAGACTAGAAGGGTTAGAATAAGGAACGAGGAGATCCGACAGACAGTGGGAGGTGGTGAAGCTCCAGGACAGGATAGATCAGGCACAGATAAGATGGTTCGGACACATGAAAAGGATGGATGCAGAAAGACTACCAGTAAGAGCTTACAATGCACAAGGAGTGGGAATAAGGCCAAAGGTGAGTTCAAGATGTCGGTGAAAAGAGCAGATAGTGCAGAGTGTTAGGAGAAAATCACAAGATTGGAACACCGTCGAAAGAGAGGAAGACTAGAAGAAAATCGAGAGGCTTGACTTCTATGCCGACCCAGATAGATGCAGGAAACGGTGAAGGATAATGATGATGACATTGTCTCTAGCACACTCTTTATAAATTCAACTTACAAAATCAATAATTTTTTTGTTACCATTATACATCATAAACAATGATTATATTTAACACAGTTTCAAAAATATTAAACTCTACAAGTTTTTTTTTCTCTTTTTTTATTTATTTGTGGGCAGAACATTTTGAAAATTAGAAACTTAAACCACATTCACTTTATACAAAAATCCCACTTTCCTTTCATTTCATATAACACACTTCAAAATCACATACTTCTAACCTAGACTCTTTCCTGCAATAAAATTAAGATAATTGTTGCCTTAAAATTACCAGCTAGGAAAAAATGCATAACTCTAGGTCAAAAAAGCAACATTGTAGTCATTTAGCAACAAAAAATGCCAATTAAGCATTCACTATGCATAATTTTTAAAATGTACATTATCCTTTCTGAAATGTGAGCAAGCACCTACCGATATAAATACTTCTTCTGCTTGCTGTAGGATAGCCACCCTTGTCCAACCAAACTTCTCCATCAACTTGATTCTGGTTGGATTATGAACAGTTGCTGAAGGATGTGTTCTGAACAATGTGGGAAAGCGATTGCGATCTGACAAAGCAGGAGAACTTGCACCATAGCACAGCTGTAGCAATAGAGAAATAGTTTCTGTTATGCAATATAACTTACATCATGAAAAATTTCAATAACCAATGGTTATGTTGTACAATTATATATTTATTCCAAGTTGCTTTGAAACAAAAAAAAATCAGCAACTCACTCAGTTTTCACAAAAATGTCACACAGTGTCATTGAATTGATTGAATGAGTTGGTGTTTTAAGTCCACTTTGTGCACAGTAAGGCTAATTCGGACTGGACCTACAGTTTAAAGTGGGTCCGAACCACTACATGCCTTCACCGGGTATCGAACCTGGGATCCCTCGATTAAAAGGCGACGACGCTAAGAGTGTCATTGAAATCGACAGGCAAGTAGTTTATTTTTACGAGACACATGGAATTATTATTATAAGAGAGATTTCAGCTGTTTGTGCTATATATTTAAATGGTTATGTTTAATTTAATTTACTCGCACGTGCACTAATTCCATTTGAAAATTCAGAATGTAATCTCTATCTCTGTGTGTGTGAGAGAGAAGAGAGAGAGAGAGAGAATTGCATGTATTTCTTACTATAATACAAGGTAGCGCAAAAAAGGTAGCATTTTTTGGAATAAGTGTAACACCATTGATTTGCAAGATACAAACGTTTTATTAACACCAAAACCATCGGTAAGAAATGCAGTTTGGATAGATATACAGTGATGACTTAAGTATGGAAGATGATGTCGGAAAGATGACGTCCTTGTTGCCGTACACACATCCGGAACCTCTCCTCAAAGTTCCGCATTGCCCTTGCCAACAATTATTGCAGCTGATGATGAGCAATGAAGCACATTTCCATTTGGATGGTTATGTCAATAAGCAAAACTGTCGATATTGGACAATGGACGACCCACGAGAATTACACCAGAGACCTCTTCATAGTGCTAAGGTGACAGTGTGGTGCGGCATTTTGAAAGTGGGAATCATTGGACCTTACTTTTTTAAAGAAGACGGGGCTACAGTAACAGTGACGTTGGAGCGCTATGTCGGCATGACTTGCAATTTTTTAGGTCCACAACTTTGATGTCGAGGAGTCAACATGGCAGACATGTAGTTACAACAAAATAGAGCCACTGCTCACACAGCATGACTTACGATGGCAGTTTTGAGCCAAATGTTTCCTCACGACGTAATCTCATGCTTCGGCGACATCTCTTGGCCCCCACGCTCCCCAGATTTGTCTGTCTGCGACTTTTTTCTGTAGGGTTACCTCAAGTTGAAAGTCTATGTTCGCAAACCTCGTACAGTTGACAAGCTGAAAGTTGCCATTCGTGAAGAAATTACACCTGTGCCAGACAAAATGTTGGCAAGGGCAATACGGAACTTTGAGGAGACGCTCCGAATGTGTGTACAGCAACAAGGAAGTCATCTTTCAGACATCATCTTCCATACTGGATATCTATCCAAACTGCATTACTTACCAATGGTCTTGGTGATAAGCAAACATTTGTATCTTGCAAATCAACGACGTTACACTTATTCCAAAAAAAAATGCATTCTTTTTGCGCCACCTTGTACAACAAGGAATAAATAAATAGAAGCAGTTAGCATAGAGAATTAATAAAAAATTGCACATACCAATATGCAAATGTTTAATGATATACTTATCACCTCACTAAACGCATGTGCTCTAGCTGGTATCGAATTAGGAAAAGATACTACATGTTTAGAAATGTACTTTAAAAAATATAGATTCATATTTCCTTTATATTCATAAAGACCGTAACTAAACGAGAGAATTGTTGTAGACACAGGCTACAATTATTGGTAGATTTGCTCATAAACTGATGAATTATCAGACGATAGGGTCCTAGTCCCAAAATATTTATAACTTACTGAGAAGTTACATGAACACTGTGGCTCAAACAGGGATCAAACCTAGCTCTTTCTGTGGCACTCCATGGCAATGTTCCACCACTAAGCTAGCAAGCCAACCTCTCGCCTTGCAACGATTTCCACAACTTGAATCTCTATGCTTTCTTCTAGCATCGGAGCCTTCTAATGTTGTGCACACACCTGGATTACTTCATAAACTTTACATATTCTAATCATGGAACTGGTAGAAATTTAAAAGCTCATGTTAAAACTTACCACAACCAAGTTCCACATCTTCGCAGCTTCTGCTACAGTCGTGCATACTGTACTACAGCCAGCGAGAAGCATTACCTTCTGTGGCTGATTGTATAGTAGATTATACATGACAGAAGCTCCAAGGCCAGGTTCACACTGTAGAAAGAGAGAATGTAGCATCTGAGCATGGTTGATTAATTGAAATGAAGAACTTGTGTTGTGTTAGCAACACCAGTTATGGAATAAATTTTCTCTTTGAAGATGTTATGTTACCCATTGCATACAACTGTGTGATCTAAACGCACTAGGCCAATTCTGCAACGATTTCCATACTGTTGGAATTTACAAACATGCAGGTACCTAAAATCAATGTAAAACAAATAAGATGATAAGCTACCAATCATTTTGTTTGATAAATTTCAAATCTTTTCTTTCATCTGGACATTGATGGAATAACACAGCCAAATGTTGGGTACACTTGGTACTGACCTCTGACACAACCAATGTTGCCAGTACACTTCGTAATTAAACCCGTAAATCATCTCTAATGCATAAAAACTTATCGTTCCCTTACCAAATCGATAAATATCCACACACACAATCAATACACATCGAAAACTTTTGCAAACAACTCCACAGCTTTATTTTATCCATGTTTGTTTTTACTTTGTACAAAATCTTTCTCACACCACGGTAATTTTTTCGCTTACTGAACATTCATGTAGCATTATTTGGTACTTTAGTATTATACGGACTACCTGGTTAGGTTAGGAGTATTAGCCCCAGTTTCAGGATCAACAAAATCATGTTTGCGAGGGGTTTTGACCTAACCTAACCAGGCATCCTGTATAACACTAAAGTACCCATTATTTTCTTCTTTAATGTTTAAAAAATATGCACATAAAGTTAATACCGAGTAAGTTTTGTCCCTCACTTTCTGTAAAAAAGTTACATTCATTCAAAATCTTGGTTGCATGACTTTTTGGACACACTGTACAATGTAGAAATAACCCAACATTACCTCACTGTCATTCCAATGTAAATTGAGGGTGAAGCCTGGAAGAAGGTCTTTCCTGTTGTTTACATCTTCAAGAGCAAGTGTTGCTGCTGGTTCGCAAGCCTGCAGAAACAATAATTACTTAACCAAGATTACAACCAGTGGGAAAACTCATTTACAATTATAAACTTAACGCTGTGATAAAATTTATGATATTACAAATCACAGCAGTGTAACTTTACTTATAAATTTTTTGAAGGGCTGTCAGAGGAAAAAGGGGGGGGGTTAAGGGATGGCCTCCACATCTTAAATATATATAATCTAATTTTGTCATATTGTGGAAAGAGAATCACTTGCAAATACTCCTAAATGAAAATTTAGACACTGTCAGATTTTAAATGCAAAAAGAAACTTTACATTTAGCATTATTATGAAGGCACTGAATTCAGCCTTTGCTAATATAATAATATCTATTAAAAAGACAAATTCATAGTGTTAATAAAATTACTAACAGCTGTAGCAAATTACCTGACCCCCTTGCCAGCCTCCTGTACCATTGATTGGAAATATACCTCCTATGTGCAACACTTTGTTCTTTTCAACTTTATGCAAACTACCAGTAGTGGCAATGGTTCCAATTATCAATACCAGGCACACAACTGTCATCTGAAAAGAGAATAACTTGATGTAAATATTGTACTGCTACGAGGGTCACTATTTATATTTTGAGCCTTGGCAACACTGATTGAAGTTAGGTGCGATTTGACGTTTGCACGGAATCGTCTGGCATTATTGACCATAACGTACTTCAAATGTTTTGTCAATACCTTCATTTGTGTTGTTTATGTTGCCTTGGAGATTGCGCGACAACAATAAAATGGAATTAACTCGTGAACATTTTCGTGCGATGATTTTTTTATGATTTTCGACGTGGATTATCAAGACAAGAGTGCATCGATCAACTTACTTCCACATTTGGCGATGAAGCCCCATCCTTTGCCACTGTGAAACGCTGGTATAACGAATTTAATCGTGGCCGCCATTCGCTCACCGACGAGATTCGCGAAGGTCGTCCAAAATCAGTTGTTGTTCAAGAAAACATTGATGCTGTGCAAAACCTAATACTGCAAGATCGTCATGTGACATACTGTGAGATTGAGGCAACCATAGGCATTAGTTCCACCAGCATATATAAAATATTACATGATAATTTAGCTGTGAGAAAGGTATGTTCTCGTTGAATCCCACACAATTTGACAAAAACTCAAAAAGACGCTCGCGTCAATTGGTGCAAACAAATGCTCAATAAATACAATCGTGGTGCTTCAAAAGACGTATATAAGATTGTAACAGGTGATGAATCATGGATATATGCATATGAGCCGGAACGTAAACAGCAGTCGACTGTATGGGTGTTTCAAGATGAACCCAATTTAACAAAAGTTGTTCGCGCTCGAAGCACATCGAAACAAATGGTCGCCTGTTTTTTCGAGAAAACTGGTCATGTGGCAACTGTGCCTTTAGAGGAACGTAGAATGGTCAACTCTGAATGGTACACAACAATTTGTTTGCCAGAGGTCTTCGGTCAAATACAGAAAACAAACGCCGTTGGATCATTCTTCATCAAGACAATGCCAGCTGTCATACATCTCGTCTAACAACCGACTTTATGAACAGTCAAAAAATCGAATTGATGGGTCATCTGCCGTACAGTCCTGATTTGGCACCCAATGACTTCTTCTTGTTCCCGAATGTCAAGAATAAATTACGTGGACAACAATTTTCGTCGGCGGAAGATGCCGTTGATGCGTTCAAAAACCATATTATGGAGGTGTCTCAAGAAGATTGGAAAAACTGCTTTGACAAATGGTTCGAACGAATGCAAAAGTGTATTGACCATAAAGGAGAATACTTTGAAAAACAATGAAGCAGTTTTCAATGCCAAATTCCTGTTTTTTCATTGTTAGGCTCAAAATATAAATAGTGACCCTCGTATAATGTATACTAACTAAAAGAGTACAAATTGGCATCAGAAGAAAGTTGGTGTTCTAAGTAGCTTTAGCTCTTACATATTGAGATTTACGAAATCAATGTTGTTGTTTTTTAATTCACAATATTAAAAATCCCTTAAAGGGTAGTACATGCAGTGTGTTAAAGGGGGAGGGATTAGAGTAAGCTCTTATGAAACGTCGAGGAATTATATAAAAAGTAACAACTCCAAGGGCAAAAAAAATTTGCAATGTACCAAGTGATGCAGCATCTCGACTAGGGAAACCTCACATAAACACCAACCTGAGTAGATATGAAAATGCACTAGAAGTAGGATCAAAATAGAATTGGTTATTCCTATGATTATTTTTACAAAGTTCAGTCATAAATCATTTTCTTTGTTCTAATCTTGTTCAGATTAACCCTAATGGAAATTTCTACTGTTTACCGTAGACAGAATTGACTGTTATCATTGTACTCTGCTGCGTTTTTCGGAAATCTACCGAATATCAATGGTTTCCTACTGAACACCATCAGTAAGCCTAATGTACATTACAGTAGAGCAACTACAAATGAAATAGTCTCTTCAATATTACATGTAGTGTATCTAGCTCAACATGTTGGCCGTAATTTAAGTTTTCATTCGTCTGATTAAAAATTTGTTTTCATATCTATTTGAAAATCTAGACACAGTAGGTGTTTCAAAACACCTATTGATCTACTGAAAACAGTAGACAGAATTTTCAGCAGTTAAGTGGCACACTTAAAGAGATAAATGAATGTGTAATAGTAACGGTTCCGATTGTTCTCCTAGCCGGAAAACTAATTATCGTAGAATTTTGGGAATCATTGTCACACGAAATTTGAACCTTCCTTAAAGTAATGAAGACTGTTTGGATTTCAAGAAAAGTTATTTATGTTGAAAAAAAACGTCAAAATCAACTTATGCAAACATGCACGCTTCCCATGGACAAGCTTCATTTGCTTTATTTTACTTCGCATATTGTGCCACTTTTGGCTAATTTGCGAAGATGTGGATTAGTGCTGAAATAGATGAATGTACTCTTACGAACACCCATGGCAAGATTCCAACCAGAGACCCCTGCCATCGTAGTGTGATGTGCTAACCACTCCGCCACGGGTGCTGGCCCATTGCCAAGTGACTGTAAGTATCGTAAACTAGTGGGAATTAATGTAGAAGTAAATCGGAACCTTAGTAGAATGCATTTATGGAATTTATTTAAATGCTAAAAGAACCAAACCTGGCCTGCCTAACTACAAAAGCATATATTGAATAAAATCTTACGTAATCGCAAAAATTCCACAGTATGTGTTAACAGAAGTAAATCGAAATCATAAAATGCATATTTTCCAGTTCTCTTAAGCATGTGTAACTACTTTAGAATGTACGGTTTGATAGTTTAGTAAAACGTCCTGTCCAGTAGCATCTACCATATGTAACAAAACTCTGCAGCATTCAATGTGCTTTAAAAATCAAACCATGTGAAAAGGTAACAGTTCATTATATCGGAGACACATTAAAATCGGATGTTTTGTGTTATGCATGGTTCGTACTTACCAATTGTGTATTGTGGAACATAGTTCAAGGTGCCATTATGCTTTTCATACGAAAACAAACACTTTTTCTACTAAAATAAGGCATTTTCCTAAGTGCTATCGCTTGCTTTGTGAATGATATCACTTCTTTTGTTTACGAATATCAGTGTTTCCAACTCCATTATGCAAGAAAATTGCTATGTTCCATGATGAAACTACCTACTATCGTGTTCGTCAAATTGTGCAAATTGTAGTAGGTGACGGATAGCCCCACGGACCATTTCCGATAAGGTTAGGTTAGGCAAGCATAGTTAAAAAAAAAAAAAAAAAAAAAATAATTGAAAACCCTGACAGGGAATTACGTCATCAAACATATGGAGCATCCGGTTCACGTATGAAAGCAATGACTATTGTGCGTCGGTGAGATATTTCTCCCGGTAAAATAGATGGTAACAGTTAGATATAGTGAAAACAGATTTCTTCAAATTTACAGGAGAAATGACGGGAACGTACTTACGGAATTGAGTCCTGTGGACTTTTGGAAGCTGGGAATAGTGTTTTTTCCATTCGTGCATCTTATTTGGCCGGTAAATAATGTCATTTTCAACATTAATGTATCTCCGTTGCAAGATAGCTCGTGCCACCATTACAGTCTACTTCGTGAATCAAATGATCCGTGCATTTGAATATCTAACCCCCTGTCAGTGTAGAAACCACACGGTAGTTTTACAAGATGACGTGTGAGCGGGTTTTTTCCCCAATTTAATTTTCTGTTTGCCTAACCTAACCTTTCGTGAATGGTTTGTGGATCAATGTTAGCCTAAAAACCATCATTTTTCAGTTAATAAGTGTTAGTGTAGCAACCACGCAGTAGTTTTACAAGATGACGTGTGAGCGGATTTTTTCTCCCCCAATTTAATGTTTGCCTAACCTAACCTTACCTTCCGTGAATGGTTTGTGGATCAATTTTCGCTTAAAAACCTTTTGTGAATGGTTTGTGCGGCATTTTTCGGTTCATAAGTTTGGAAACACTGCATATCAGCTGACGATAAACAACGTGAGTCAAGATTTGCCCGCCATATTGTGTGTAACAAAAGTGAATTAGCAACGACCAATAAATACTTGTAATGTGAATAATTACGCTTTTTTCAGTGAAAAAAACAATCCCAAGTTGAAAAATGTTCTGCTATGCATATAAAGTAAGTACAAATGTAAATAATTCGGAAATAGTTAAATGTGTTTTCACTATATCTTACTGGTACCAAATAGATTCCACGATGAAAGAAAATACGGTAACACTTTCGTTTAGTCAAAACGGATTTCTTCATTTTTACAGAAGATACTACTTACGCAAATCACTTTCTGTAGCATTGTTGATGTTCCCGAATGTATTTTTTGTCATAGTTTCATCTTTTTTAGCGGTTAATTCATGTTTTCATGTATTGCAATTGCCATTTCTTCCATGTACTTCCTGTACGTGAAGCGGATGTTCCGTGTGGTTCATGATGTAACCCCCTGTCAGTGTTTCCAACCACGACATTGTTTTGCAAGAAGATGAAAAAATCAAATATGACTCCAAATTTTAACTATGTTTGCCTAACCTAACTGAACTTAACCTCACCTTCCGTGAATGGTTTTTGGGGCTAAAATCGAGAACACAAATTCTCAGAACTGAATGGTTTGTGGGGCATTTTTCGGTAATGGTTCCGATTGTTTTATCATTTCAGTAAAAATTTACTATCCTTCGGACACCTCTAATTTATTCGTTTCGTCAATTTTTGACATTGGTACTTACGTATCTGCTTCGCGGAACATTCCTGAAGGTGTATCAACGTTGTTGATACTAACACGACACCAAATTTTAACTATGTTTCCTAACCTAACCATGCGCCAATGGTTCATGGGGCTAGCGCCAATGGTTCGCAATTATTTCCAATTTCTAGATCCTGATACTAACACGACACCAAATTTTAACTATGTTTCCTAACCTAACAGAACTAACCTATCCACGCACCAATGGTTCGTGGGGCTAGCTATTCACCGTCGGAAAATTAATTTTCAACGAACAACATGAATTTCAGCTATGAAACATTCCCACATCACACAAAACACCTTCCCGATGTTCGACAATGCTACAGGAACTTATTACGGTAAGTAGTTTCTTCTGTAAAAACAAATAAATGTGTCCGAAGGATAGTAAACAAGTACCTTGCATTCGTACCATTATGAAATCGCAATAAAACAAAAGGAACTTCGGCCAATTGTAGTGAAACGAAACAAAGCTTTTCAAAAATAAAGATTGCGGTAAATTTCTCGTATCGGACAAACGGATTTCTTCAAATTTACAGGAGAAATTACTTACCAAATGCAGTTTCTTTAGACTTGTGGAAGTTCGGGGAAGTGTTTTCTCGCATCGTTCATTGAATTTTGCCTGGTAAATCATCTATTTTTCGATATAAATGTGTGACCGATGCACGAAAGCTCTTGCATCCATTTACTTCCAGGTGGATGTAGCCTGTGTGTGATGACGTAATCCTGGTCAATGTTTCCAAACACGTGTTTTTGTAACTGAAGAAGGTACGTTTCCGCAAATGGTTTGTGGGGCTATGTGTCAATGGTTCATGGGGCTATGTGTCAATGGTTCGTGGGGCTATGCGTCAATGGTTCGTGGGGCTATGCGTCAATGGTTCATGGGGCTATGCGTCAATGGTTCATGGGGCTATGCGTCAATGGTGTGTGGGGCTATGCATATTTTTTTCGAAACCAATTTTTAACTATTGTAACCTATAGTGACCCTGCCTAACCTAACCTTACCGGAAATGGTTCGTGGGGCTATGTATGAATGGTTCGTGGGGCTATGCGTCAATGGTTTGTGGGGCTACGTAGGTATTTTTGGGTGCAGTGGGGAGGAAACACTGCATGCCGAGTACGGTAGTGAAACTGTGACCGCCATTTTGCGTGTTACCGAAGGCAAAAAGAAACGAAGAAAACTTACTCGATATGTCGCAAATAGAGCTTATTTCCGTGAAATAAGCGAAATGCCACTTCCAGCAATGTTTCTCAATGCAGAATACGTAAGTACGAATATTCAAATTAAATGAACTAGCAAATTTCAGCCGTTTGTCCGATACGAGAAATTTACGGGTCGGGTACCCTATTCTACACCCTCAAATTTTTAAATTATTATCTTTTCATTATGAACATTATTTGATCCTATTTGTGAATAAAAAAAATTGGAGCGCGGAAAGAAGTATTTACGACTGTACAGCCGTTTAAAGTTGAAATTTTGTCGTTTGAAATGGTTCGCAATTATTTCCAATTTCTAGATCGTGATACTAACACGACACCAAATTTTAACTATCGATCTCAACCTAACTGAACTAACCTATCCACGTGCCAATGGTTCGTGGGGCTAGCGTCAATGGTTCGTGGGGCTAGCGCCAATGGTTCGTGGGGCTAGCGCCAATGGTTCGTGGGGCTAGCGTCAATGGTTCGTGGGGCTAGCGTCAATGGTTCGTGGGGCTAGCGTCAATGGTTCGTGGGGCTAGCGTCAATGGTTCGTGGGGCTAGCGTCAATGGTTCGTGGGGCTAGCGCCAATGGTTCGTGGGGCTAGCGTCAATGGTTCGTGGGGCTAGCGTCAATGGTTCGTGGGGCTAGCGCCAATGGTTCGTGGGGCTAGCGCCAATGGTTCGTGGGGCTAGCGCCAATGGTACGTGAGGCTAGCGTCAATGGTTCGTGGACCTAGCGCCAATGGTTCGTGGGGCAGCAGACCATCTCCTTGTAAGTCAAGTACAATGTCCCGTATGTCTCGTCGAACAAAGTCCTCTATGTCCTTCATCCGTTGAACGTGTGTCAATCTCATATTTACTCCTTTTGTCTTAATTCAATGTCACACAAATCAATTCCAATGTCTAAAGTCACACAAAACAATTGCAATGTCTCAAATATCCAATCCGCCAATAAATTACATAAATAATATATTGAAATCGCAAATTATCCCATTGCACAAGTCAAAGATAAGAAGAAAAAGAAAATGTTCAGACGTGCGCCTGTGACATGAATCCAAGATGCGCCATGATCAAATCCCTGCAAAACCGTTTCGACGTTACATAAGGAATCTAAATATTGAAAAACGTAAGTTTCCTAGCACGTAGATCTAAAAAAATTACTTTCCGCGCTATTTAGAAACATCGTTTATTATGAAGAACTAATTTTCGTAAGGAGAATATTTGAAATGTGCGAAAAATCGAGGGTGTAGAAAAGGGTACCCGAGCCAAATTTACCTACAGCTGAATGCGTCTTCACCGGTTATCGAACCAGGGACCAAGGTGACAGCTCTGAACTCTACGTCATCAGGGAGGGCGTAATTGGATTAGTATTATAACATGTAATTGATAGGCGTTTGTTTCTTAAACCAGTCATTCATCTCGTAATACACACACACACACATATAAATACATGAACATATTAATTTATTTACGTGCAGAATAGTGACATTTCTGTTTCTCTTCTGGCAAGGCCATCCTCACGTAATATGAAAATTTGTGCAAGATTTAATATTACTTAGCGTGCAAGGAGTTTCTAGATACTAACACAAACACTAAAACTGCTGGAAAATTATGAATGAAATCGAGAACACAAATTCTCAGAACTGTCACATTTTTCTTCTGTGCCGATGGCGAACAAAATACACCGCAAAATATCTCGAAACACTTGACAGCTTCATCGATTGCGTTTTCTTGTTATATGTAACTAAGTTCATGCAAAATAATAACCCACCTTGTGATTCCACATTTTTACCTTGCGTTCAGGTACTCGTACGCCCACTCTCTTCTGATAAAAGTTGCCTGGCTTATCGATCGTCTGCTGCTCCTTGCAAGGGATGCACGGGACTCACTTATCGGACACAGTTTCGAACACCGACGTCTACTGACGTCACGATGAATACTATACTATCGTTGTTAGGTTAGACATGTTGGGTGTAGAGCTCCTAGCAAAAATAATGCCTTTGTTCTAAAGAACTGAAGAACTGTAGTGTATTTATTATAGGAGAACTAAACTTAACAGACATAACCTAACAAAGATACCTTCTCACGCTGACGTCTGTCGACAACAGTTTGTCCTTATGGTGTGCGATAAGTGAAACTCGGGATGCACACTCAACTGACGTCACTAGGAGTATGAGAAATTAAGCGGGGGGAAATTATTGTCATTATGGATTAACCACAAACGTTCTGTCAAAATATATGGGGAACAGGAGAAATAAAATCTTCTGGACAATGTGTCCATTGACGGAATTACAGGGGGGCATAGGAGCACGTACCCCTCTCCCAAAGGCAGTGGCGTGCCAAAATAAGGAATTGGACCCAGTATTTCTAATTTAAAAAAGCAAGACAAAGGTAGTAAGAGTGGCAAAATAAGGATTGACTACTAAAATAAAGTATGCGTATACCTCCCTCCCTTTCGAAAATCCTGAGCACCCCACAGCCCAAAAGCGATGATACTGTTATAATAATAATAATAATAAAATCGTTTTTATTAGAGCCGACGCGTTCCGACCTCGAGGGCCGCTCTTACAATAGACCCTTGTCGGGGTGATTATTACAAAGTAACAACGGAATATATGAACATACCTCTGATTATATGTAAGCTGGATGAACAATGAATATAAAAATATAAATTGAATAAAAATAAGAAAAAAAAAAGGTCTGTATGTATAAACTAATGGACATAGATATCTAATGTTCGTCGCTTTCATCTTTAGTACATATACATGTATGAAGTCAGCTGTAACAAGCAGTGGCGCAGTAACGTTTTTGATTGGTAGACGTCATCTGTATGCCATTACTGCGTTGAGAACGTTTGAATTACAAGAATACTCAACTCGATAACCAACTTAATATACAAATTAAGAGACGAAACAGGTTTAGCCAAAACATTAATTTTGTGGTCACCAGTGGCCGGCGATTTGGGATCCAAAACCGGGGGCCCAAGGTGCCAAAACTGGGGGGGTGGGGGTCAAAGACAGCAGTGGCGCAGGAACGGGGGGTACATTGTACCCCCGCAAATTTTTGAAGGGGGTACTGTACCCCCTAAATCCGTAAATCGAGTTGTACCCCCTGTACCCTCCTTTGGTAATTTGACAACAGACGGAAGGTGCTACTGTTAAAATTACCAATTATCAATTCGCCCATTAAAAAATGTATTATTGTTTATAAATTTTAAGCATTATAGTCCTTACCACAGAAATTCAAAACATTTAATTGTAAACTTATTATACTACATTGTGCTTGCTAGTAGTTAGTTCATTGACCTATGTTCTTGGAAACCTCTTTAAGAAAATGAAAATTGTTTAAAATGTGTGTGGAACGCTGGAATCAGATTCACTCTGCTTTGTGTAAGGGGGGGTACACATTTCTAAAGCAGTGGTTTCGTCGATTCGAAGATAAGATACAAATCTTCATCAGAAGAGTATATGACTAACCCCATTTTCTTTTGAATATTTATAATGGAATTTTCCGAAACGGAACACTTACACGAACGAGACGAGACACGACAGACCAACTGGGGGGGGGGGGTTACAATGCACTCCTGTACCTCACCCATATTTTTCATAAATTTGTAAGAGGGTGTTGGAAAAACTATACTTAAACTATATTAAGATATATATATATTTTTAAAAATAGTGTGCCGATTAGCCTGTCTGAGAATGAGGTGAATTTGGAATAAGTTTTCATAACTTCAGAGTGGAAACCGAAAGAAAAATAAGCACAAACAAGAACGAGAAGGACCTCACCACACAGGAGACGAGATGAGGCTGTGACAATTCTCGACTCATCGCATCGCGATATCATTCCTAGGTGAAATGAAATCTTTCCTAGATATTTAAACAGGGTGCAATTTGCGCTTTTATCAGAGGGGGGACTATTTTTTACCTATGTATTAGGTATACTTATAATTGGACATTAATTGCTTAAAATCTAATTGTGATATCGAATGCAACACAAACACAACGCCATTTTATGTTAAACTCTAAAGTCAAATTGTAAGAAAATTACATTAGTCAGATAAATGCACGAGATAAATGAGACTCACTGCAGGTTCTATTGGTAGATTTTGGGTTGGATTTACAAGGTATCTGGGAGTACGATGGGAATATTTGATTGATTGATTTGGTTTATTTTACTTCGCATTTCTGCCACTTTTGGCTAATCGCGAAGATGAGGATGAGTGATGATGATATGATGAAATTGATGGACACTCAAAAATAACACCCATGGGCGCACATGCTTTTGCTTATATTAAAGTTTACCTTTTCATATAAACAAGAAATTGACATGTCATCCTAAAACACACGCATGTATCTGCATTTAATACCACTACATACGAAAATAAACCTTGGCCGACTCTTCACATTGTCCACCAAAAATTGAAAAGAAAGAATAAACTTTTGAGCATATGGCTTTCCTTGCTACTTCTTAGAGCGGAAAGATTTCGGTTTTATAAATGTACAGTGGGATCCATGAGTATTACCGTGTAAATTGTCCACCACCGTGTTCGTGCACTTTATTTGTCCCAATAAGAGCTTCAAGAATTAAACGAAAACTCAAAACAAGCTGTTGACAACTTCTGCACCAACATACATAAAAATCCATCGCTTAAAAACATATAGGATGTAAGAGAGAAATTTATGAAAATAGCCATGGACAATTTGCACGGTAATTCTCATGGATCCCACTACCGAATGATATTACTTTCAGTACTTGAAGAGCGGCATTAGGTACAGCTAATTATATTACAAATAAATGATTTGTCAAATTTTTCACAAATATTTCAAAGTTAGACTTCTTACGAGTTGATTGGGAACCATCTGAACTAATTTATTTTCTTTTTTAATACAACGCTCTATAGAAGTCTGAGAAAATACCAAATACATGGCTTCTAAAAGGCATTTGGATGTGGTACACATCTGCCATAAATTGTTTAAAGATGTTTTTATGCGTAGCTATGGGACTTTTAAAATTAGAATGAACGGAACGGAAGTGGAACTCTATATAATGTAGTTTCTATATCCAGTGGGTGGGAGATGATTATTCCTGGTTGGGGTGGCTCAAGATCCCCCTCACTCCTGATTTTCCGTTCAGTGAAATCCAAATAAGCCCAGAATGAGGTCCAGAGCTTAGACTTATATGTTTCAGAATTGTTATCTGATTTTAAAATCTGTTTTTTTTGTTTGTTTTTTTGAAAACTTAAATTCTAACAAAAACAATGTAAAATATTTATGCATATTTTGCATTAAATAACAGGACATTCGTGTGTGCCGTTCTAAAAGAGAATATTTCTCATGGCTTCACATTATACCTAGGTATCAAGGACGTTTTTGTGGGGGTCGAGGGGGTCCGGACCCCTTCCCCCCGAAAGACTTACCAAGTAGTAAAAGTAATTTATCAAAATATAATTGTTTAGCATTTGTTATACTCAATTTCCATCAATGCCAATACCATGCTTGAACAGCGTAACAATTACAAGTTAGGGTGCGGCAGAAATATCTGCCGGATTTCATTTGTGAATAACAAAGCAACGATAGATGTTATGCAAAACTTTATTGCACAGTTGGAAAGAACAAGGTTTACCATTTTATTGCACATTTGCAAAGAACAAAATGTTCCAATTATTTTTTGTCAAAATTGCCACAAGTCACCATTTTGAGTGACATAGTTGACTTTGATTTAAAATGTTATCGTCTAAATGCCGATCTGCACAGTGTACGCATTTCTGAAGTCTCGCCCTGAAGTTCTGCATTACCCTCCTAGTCATGTCTGGTCGGTATTGCCGCTCTTTCCTGTCTGGTACCATCTCTCAGATCATTGGCTGTCCTCGGCCTTCCTTGGTAAACTTTAGCCTGCAGGTACTCCCACAGAAAGAAGTCGCAGGGTGCGAGCTCGGGGGAACGAGTTGGCCAGGGAAGGTCACTTCGAAGTGAGATCAGACGCCCTGGAAACATTTCACGTAGCACGTTCATCGATACGCGTGCTGAGGCATCATCCTATTGGAACCACACAGCCAATTTGCCACGTTCGTTCGATTTCGGCTGCAGGAAGTTGCGTAACATCCATACATAACGGCCAGACGTTACATTAACTGCATGCCGTCTTCCTCAAAAAAGTAGGGGCGTTCGTGGAGTTGTCTCGGTACATATGGGAAACAAAATGGTAATCCTTGTTCTTTCCAACTGTGAAATACAATTTTGCATAACATCTATCGTTGCTTTGTTATTCACGAATTAAATCCGGGAGTTATTTCTGCTGCACCCTGTATACTCGATGGTTTTCTCCGCTGAACTTATTGGAAGGCAAGGAATTTGGCTCATACGGCTTTCAAGGATTCCAAAGATTTATGCACACTACTAATGTTAATATCCATAAAATATTAATCCGGAACTTTACTTTTCGTTAATTGGATCTAACTTCTTTTTTTGTTATTCAATAAATATTCAATTCTTTTTCTATCTGACATTAAATTCCTTGCCAGGGCAGTTGTTTTTGTGCAAATCTTGGCGATCTTAACTACACGTACGCTAGATAATGAATACTTGCTGTTATATTTCTATTCTTTTACTATATTTTACCTATTCATGTAATAATAACAATACAATATTAATTAATGTACATATTTAATTAATTAATATATTAATTTAATTAAATATAATTATCCTAATTATTATTATTGCGACACTTGATTGGACATTTATATATATATATATATATGGGAGGCTGAATTTTGTACCCCCAAATGAAAAACGTTCCTGCGCCATTGAAAGACAGTATATTTCCCTTTGTAGATAAGATTTAGCATAATGTGGGGGCAAAAGTACCAAAAGAAGGGGGGCAACTGCCCCCCCTAATCGCCGCCACTGGTGGTCACTCATAAATTACTTTTATTAAATTTCTCCTTGTTTTATATCAACAATTTTGTTTTGAATGTTTTATTTATATTCTCATATTTTATTTAAAATTATTGTCATAAACGCGCCTCATATAAGTATATGGGGGCAAGTGCAGCAGATGACCTGTTCCCCTGTCTGATTTACCACCGCACGCAACTGACTAAAACGAAGCGTATTTTTTTCTACGTTGAGAGATTTTAAAGAATAAACATGGAGGAATCTGTAGGATAAACATAGAGAAAATCTTGATCTACATTGAAAATGAATGTAGGAAATTATTCAGTATCCATAGAATCGAATTTGACAGTGGCGCTGACTTTGTATAAAAAAATATTGCGTGGGAGACAAGATTGACATAAACAGTATTTCTATTGTACAATATAAGTCCTTCTGGAGGAATTTTGAAGGGGCAGAAGGCGCCTTGACCCTCTAAAGTTGGCGCCTGTGGACCTCGAAACGTCAGGAAGCTATAAGGAATTCAACCAGAAATAAGGAAAATATTTTCGCTTGAGCATAAAGAAAAGAAGCGGGCACACAAAGTACATTGTAACTAGTGTTGTAGAATATAACTTAAGTAGATTACAGGTAGATTGCTTTGTATTATAGTTTACACAGTCCACTAGACAACGAAAACAAACTACACTTAAAAGAACTTATGGTACTGGTGCTGTTTTTCAATTGGGTTGGTTCATTTCCAGATGAATACAATTCTATTTACCTTCTAGCATTCTCTTCCAAGTATCGACTGTTGAGGAAAAAGTAAAAATATGAACAATAAACACGCAACATTTAATATATTTTTCAATTAATCATGAGAATATTTCACACAATCTTATATTAAGTAGAACATTGTAATTGTAGAGTACAATTGAACAATTGAAACGCAGGACGATTCAATTTCATTTCTACATCCATTGGCGTACGCAGAAGGCAGGCACGTATCTAGAAATATGTTTCGGGGGTCCGAACCAAGTGTCTCAAGAATAATAATAATAATGTTTAAATTAAAATAATTATATCAAATCAAATTTATACTAATTACAATACATGAATTAATTAATATTATATTATTATTACACGAATAGGTAAAAAACTGCATAAGAAGATATAATAGCGCATATTCATTACGTAGCTTACCTGTACTTAAGATTCGAATAATTTACATAAAACAAGTGCCCTGGCAATGGAATTAATGTCAAATAGATGAATAATTTAATATATGTCGAATAACAAAAATGATGTTACATGCAGTTTGAGCAAAGTAAGTTTCTGATTAATATATTAATAAAGCCGTATGATCTCAATATAAGCCTTACCTTCTAAAAAATTCATAGGAAATTAATCACCATCGATTATGTAACAAATGCTAATATTTTCATTACTTAATTTTAGTACTTCGTAAGTCTTTGAGAGGGAGTCCGCACCCCTAAATACGTCCATCCTCTCCTTCAAAGCCGTATGATCCCAATATAATCCTTGTCTTCCAATAAGTTCAAAGGAAATTATACAACAAAGGCTAAACCAGAATATTTTCATTATATTTAATTTTCGTACTAAATAAGTCACTCGGGGGGTCCGCACTCCTGGACCGCCCAAAATTCGTCCTTCCTGTCCTTCAAAGCCGTATGATCCTAATACAATCCTTGTCTTCCGATAAGTTCAGAGGAAATTATACAACAAAGGCTAAAATAATATATTTTTCATTATTCAATTGTAGTACTTGACGGTTGGACCCCCCCTAAACACGTCCTTGGCAGAGGGGATCTGATGGGGCTACAACAAATCCAGAAATTTTGAGAAAATCAAAATTTCTAAGGAATACATTGAAGAACTCGGGGGGGAAACCAAAGTGGTAAATATAAACCCAACATAAAATGACCCCAATTGCCATTTTAGTACTTTTAAAACGAAAGTTAAAAATAGAAATTACCAAATACACTGTACAATTCCAGCTCCACTGCGTACACTAGTGACAACATCCACTGTTAAGCTCACGCTCGTCGCCATGTTATTGGCTTCACGCACAGTCATGAACACTTATGGATTGTAACAATCCCATTGACTTTCAATGGAATCATTACAACCCAAAAGTGTCCGTGACTGTACAATCTAGAAAACTGTTCTTTAGACGCAGACGAACGTCACTTATTTGTAACCAATAAACAAAATTTCCCAATCACAGCGTTCGGAAACTTACTTTTTAAAAGTAACCGAGTTAGTTATTTGGTTCAAAATGCAGCTGAGTTATATTTAGAGAGTAAAGCCCGCATCACACGGAACTGGATTTCCAGTAGGTATGCCCTAGTTGGCGCTGGACTTGCTATCAATTTGCTAGTTTTCGCCTCACACGATACTTATCAGCGTACTTGTCGATAGACTTTTGTTCCCGTACGAGGGAAGTTGTAATGGTGGCCGCGTGAGATGTAAACAATGTATCACTTCACATTTTTAAAAGTCGATAACTATTCAACCGAGAGGAATAACGTTTCGTATAAAACGTTATTAGGTACAAAACAATGGCGCTGCTTAAATACATACTTTACAACGTTTACTGTACACGTATGGAAGCATATTTTAGCTGTTTCAAATGTAAGGACTGTGCACTCGGCATAGATGGTGTAACTCAACGCGCCTTTCATGATGTATACGTTATACATTGCTGGAGTAACACTCGGAAACCACAGACAAAAACGCTCCTTTGCACACTCACAGATTATCTTCACATGGCGAAACTTTGCTCTGATTGGCTGTTCCACAGAATCGAGTCGAGGAAAGCAAGTAGCAATTAGAACATGTCCTATTCCTCCAAACCAGTCAAGCAGTCAGGCAGGCGGCCATGATTGCTACCTAGAAAGTTAGTTCAGCGCCAACTAGGGCATTCCAACTAGAAATCCAGTTCCGTGTGATAGGGGCTTTACTCATTTTAGATAACAACTAAGTTACATTTACTGGTATTTGAAGAGTATCTGTAAGTTACTTTTACAGTTACCTTCTGCTCGAAACTTTCTTGCAAACAAATTAGGTACACACAATCAATGATCATTAATATGAAGGCTTACACTGTTTTATTTTATGTTTCAGGTACATATGTCCATACATATTTAAATTATTACACAAAATGAAAATAATGGATCATGAGTCAGCTTTGCTTGAATGATTCTAATTCGAAAAATCGTTCTTATGCCAGCCACGGTACTTTGTATGTGTTGGCTTCAATTCCACTTCCACCTGTATTTCTCTCTTCCATTCTAAACTCAACAAGATCCTCTCTTTCAACGACGACTTATTTCTGGCTAAACAATTACGTTCCAAACGAATGCAGCGATGCACCCAGAACACCGAAATGGCTATTTGCAATATAACCTTGGATGTTCTAAATTTGGTAGTCAAAGGAAGCCCAGCTTCCTTGCCTTTGGAGATTCCACGAAAATCCTTTTACCTTAGCATGCAGAGACGACACATAGTTGGAAACAGAGTTGCCAAATGGAGGTCCCTCACGTCAAGTTAACAATTTAAGTCTTGCAAAGTAACTGTTAATAACCTTACCTCCATTGCAAAAAGTAACTCTGTTACAGTTAAAGTGGCTAGTTACAGTTAAAATTCCTAAAAAGTATGTTACTTGTAACTAGAGTTGCAAAAAAGCCGGCTTTTTTAATGGACTGTTTTTTTTCGATAAAAACTGGATTTTTGGGGGGGGAAACGGAAATTTTGGCTTTTTTGGCTTTTTACCAATTACAGCTAACCTATTTCACTTAAAGTTACCGTTATGAGTTTGCAGGTCTGTAGTGGCATATTTTACAACTAGTTAATACAATTTACATCATGTAGCAGCCAAAAGACAGATACTGGCCAATCCCAGTGGACACATATTGCATAGTGGTTCAGATATAATTTTAACCCTAGCTAACCAGGGAGTTGGGGGAGCTTCTCAGACCCACCACCTCTATTTTTTACAAATTTTATCAACTGTTTGAAAATAATAAATTACATTGTTTCCTAGGATGTTCCCAATATTTCTTTATTACTTTTGTTCATAAAAACATAAATGTAATTAGGAGGCAAAATGCACTTGGTGGGCATATCAGGCGCCATCCTTGAATGTTGATTGATTGAGTTGGTGTTTAAAGTCCACTTTATGCACAGTAAGGCTAATCGGGACTGGACCTACAGTTTAAAGTGGAATCCGAACCACTGTGTGCCTCCACCGGGTATCGAACCCGGGACCCCTTAATTACAAGACGACGACGCTACCACTGCGCCATCAGCATCCTTGAATGTGTCTCATTCGAGAAACTCATGCCAGTGAGAGTGTATAATTGGTTTGCAATTATAGTAATTATTATATTTAATAAACAAATACACTTCTGCAAATTAAAAAGCATTAATAAAGTTATGGATTTTGTGAGTTTTAGTGAATGATAAAATATAGCTTATGTGAGACACATGCAATAATTGGTTATTATTTTTTATTAATGACAATAATTTTTGTAATTATTATAATTAATAAATAACTGCTTATGTAATCAGCAAAGGAAGCAGAGATTCAATAATAAAATGGTTTCTTGAATTTTGATAAAAAAAAGTGTGGGCCTGGCCCCTGGTATGTAAATTTCTCGTATGGCACGGGTAAGCTAGGGTTAAAACTGAACGTATAGTCCTGATGAGCACTTCTGACCATGAAAATGGAATTAAAACAAGATTTTTACATGTTTGTGTCTCAATTTAAATAATGTTGATGTCATAAAATATGAAACAAATGTTAATATCAAAATATTTGGTGTTTCGGGACAATTAAAAATCTTTACTCTTCACAACACATGTGCGGAAGTATACGTATTACGTGAATGTGTGTATATATTCTGTTTAACGCAGTTTTCAGGCGGAAGCGACATGTGGCTCTTCGAAACCAATCCTTAGAAGTAAATGCAATCTTTCGAACCGAAGCAATATAAGCTGCAAGTGTCGCTTGTCACTTGGTCTGTACAGTTTTCTCAGGGAACTTTCAGACCGAAGCAACAAGTGACACGTGTCACTTGGAAGCAGACCCTCAGTAATCCATTTAACCCTTTGAACCGAAGTGCGACAACGAGCTAAACATGTCACTTGCATGTTTCTCGGACTATGCTGTTTTCTCAATGGTGTGCATCGTGCCGCTTCGGTCTGTTGTTCTTGCATGCACGGTGAATGCTTTGCTTTATACTGAAGGAGACTGTGTCGCTTGTCATCTGTAACTTCAGTCTGAAAGCTCAAGCTCCTTCAGTGGCACACATTGTGTCGCCTCGGTCTTGTTTGTGCATGTGTGGTGAATGCTTGCTTATAGACTGAAGGGGCCCATGTCGCTTGTCACTTCAATGTTACACCCCCACTGTAATGTGTTGCTTCGGTCTGAATGTTCTCTATACTTAACAAGATTGTTAGTTATTTCATCAGAGATTAAGATTTAATTTAGCCTGTAAATTACAGAAAACAAATTGCAAGTACTGTCGGAAAAAATGCTCGCATTTTGATACACGGTTCCTTTCAGAATCATGAATGGGACTCTCGAGTGGCATAAAGTAATGCTGTTGTCTTGTAATAAGAAGGGCTCTGAGGTTCAATCCTCAGTGGAGGCAGAATGCTTCAGATCTCCTTTCAAACTGTAGGTTCAGGCCAGATTTCTTAAGTAGATATTATTATTATTATTTGCCAGTCTTATTTGCTTCTGCTTCAGTTTTAGTGCCAGTGTTTTTCAACCGCCAGTCTGCAAAAGGTCCGTTGCATCCAGAGGTTGACGACTAATTTAAATCTAATTTTATATTTGGCAGCAAGATACATAATTGAACTATGATTATTCGATAGTTGATATACGTATTAATATTAATTAAGGGCGCATATTAATTTTCATATAAACTTTAAAGATCAGTAATGTATTTATGAGTGACATTGTTAGGACCAGGGCATCGACTTGTAAGAAATACATTTACTGGGCTGAGGTCTCACAAAGGTTGAGAACCACTGCAACAAGCAGTCAGTAGTTGCTCCGTGCCCAGGTTTAGCGGCCATTTAACCAAATTATACATGATGTATTGGAAAGCCAGGATACAAATATATTTTATTGAATACAAAATTTAATGTAAAGAGATTTGATAGTAGATTTTCAAAAGGTATAACAGTATTTTGTTTTTTGCTTCATGTACGTGTTCGTATAAAAAATTCATACATTGAAAATCATATCATACTTTTAGGTTCCATTAGAAACACATACAAAACTACTCTAGTTATGTGAATATGCTTATACTACATCGATATATTTAACAAATCTACCTAAATATGAAAATAACAGTCGGAAAGAAACGCCCATTCAAAAGAGCCAGCTTTCTTGAAATTGTATTTTATATGTAGAAATGAGTGTCTATTTTACGGTAGGGAGATAAACGAAAACCATGGTGGAACAGGAAAAATACTGCCAACTCCTGTATTTTCATTGATTTGACACACTTTTCTGAAAAAAGCCCAAAAAAAAGCCCAACCAAAAAAGCCACGGAAAAAACTCCGGTTTTTCCCCCAAAAAGCATGTTTTTTTCCTACCACTTCCAACTCTACTTGTAACTAGTTACTTCCAAGCACGACATAATCAGTACAAAAGGGAAGTTTCCGTGTGTTGAAAAGGCTTGCCACTGATCTGACTCTTGTTCTATCCGTATTTTATCTTTAAAAAATCTTGTTCGGTGTAACAAGATCTTAGTTGCATTGAAAAATACCTGATGACTACTTTCCATACAATAACCCGATATATTTACGTGTAATCTTTGAATGTAGTTAACAGGCTTAAAATCATGGTTCGGTATTGATATGATCCTGAGAGCAATAAAGCATGATATTTAGTCTATGCATGTACCGAATTAGGCTATTGTCAAATTGTTGATCTTATCTTTCTGATTGTATTGTATACGTGTCTAAAGCACATGCTTTTGTATTTTGTTCTTGAAATTGAGAAGTGACACACGTTCTAAATACTGTTGTCGAAGTTGCAAACAGTCATATGTATTTTGCAGAATGCTATGCACGCGGTTCTTTCTTCGTTCTTCTTCGACTCGAATCGATTCGATTGTCGTTCCAATTGGATAATACTTTAATAACTGAACACTTACAAATTAAACACTACATTGTGCGTAAATCACGTCACTTGCGTAAGGAATGCAACTGGATAAAGTTCGCAAACACTCTGATTCCTTCAAACGTCTCCTCGACGACCCCCGCTATCTCGCGAGGTGGCAGGTCGAACCCGAATGTCATACTTGGCAGCTCGAAGGTGTATGAATACTTGACTCCGGCAACTCCTCGTGCCCAATCTCTGCTCGATCCTGACGAATGTGCTGCAAGAGAAGAACACGCATTTAGAACACATTTCGGTTACGAATATTTCAATTTCGGTTGGCCATTTTGTGACTCTATTGATCACAGCTGAAGAAAAAGATCTGAAACAAAAAGAATAGCAGCACTTTGGCGCTTTATACTGTATCTCCGGTCTGAAATAGTCCCAGTACTTAAAAGTACAACCACAGGGTAGATACTGTGGTAAAACTGGCAGTAAAGAGAAAGAGAATGTAATCTTGTGACACACAGTTGTAATTTTCTTTCCGAAAGATGCAGTGGAAAATCATATCTAGCCCTGTTTAAGAACTTTTCTTATAAGAATCAACTTACATTATAAGAAGTATATGAAATGCTTACAACTACAGAAACATGAGAAAGACTAACTACCACAACATAACCACATTGGTTTACATGTGTGTACAGTTAACTTTGGCAATAATGTTAAAAAAAAAAAGATTACCTAATATTACAGCTGAAGAACCAACTCGGTATTTTGTTCCTCTTACAGATTCAATCTGATTGGCAACTCTGTGAGCCAGACGATCCTTAAAGAAAAGCAAGAACATATATTATTAATCATATTTTCTGCAGTAACAGAGAAAAATACCAAATTACTATCAGATTTAGTAGAAAAAGTCATATATTTATACTCTGTCCGGGTTATCTCTGGATTAAGGCTGCGCATAGCGGCAGAGAAGGGGGGGATCGAGTGGGCAGAGCGAAGCAGTACACGCTGCTGCGAAGGCTGGTAATCCTTCCCTCCTCCATGCAATCCCGTTTCCTCTCGCGTGGTGGAATCGTTTCGCGTCACTACTTGCGCAGAGACTTGTTATCGTTCGCTTCCTCCAGAGATACCCGGGACAGAGTATAGAGCAAATATTGCCAGGAAAATGACAACAAAATGTTTAGTATGTAGCAACATTGGATGATTGGCAAGTTAAGAAAGTTTCACGGCAATATGTTTATCATTCATTATTCCTATGCCTTGTCACTGGCGTACGCAATGGGCGGGGGGGAGCTGGTGGCTCTAGAACCCCTAACGAAAATATTAAAAAGTCAAAATATCCAAATGAAAGCAGGGATAACCAAACCCGTAAATGCAAACTACCCTTAAAACGACCCCCGATTACTATGTACTTCTTTCTACAGCCGGCAGCATATAAAACTAGGACACCTAGATCCTGAAATTCTCGCTTCCCTGCAAGGCGTTATGTGTGTTGCCTAACTCTTATCTACTCTTAAGTGGATTTTAATAGCAAATTTTCAATGGCTACTTCTACAACCGCCGCAGAATTAGGCAACACACATAACGCCTTGCAGGGAAGCGAGAATTTCAGGATCTATTTTTATTTCTATCTATCCTATTTTTTTGCCTGTGACTAGAACTTTCAAGACTAAGGTTAAAAATGATAATCACGGAAAAAATTATTGTGTATTCGGCTCCCCCTCCGAAAACAAAATTCCCACTTTCGCTGGTGTCACTTCACCTAGTGGTTGGAAGTAACGAGTTACAAGTAACCGTCAGGAACAGAAGCTGTAACACTGTTACTTTTTTTTAAGCGATTGATTTTTATGTATGCTGGTACAGAAGTTGTCAACAGCTTGTTTTGAGTTTCTTTCAATTCTTGAAGCTCTTAATTGGGTCAAATAAAGTGCACGAACATGGTGATGGATAATTTGTACGTTAATACTAATGGATCCCACCGTACAATAGACACGAAATACAAATGTGCAAACTGTTTATACCAACTCCTCTCCACTTACCAGTTTGGTCCAATCGGTTGGCATGCTTTTTGTAAATCCCCATGGATACAAGATCATCTGAAATAATACGAAACTTCAATAAGTTTTGAAAATAGTTGTTTCTGCGTGTTGTTAAGTCTCCCTTGTTTTAAATACATATCAACATGGGCGCCCGCAAGGATGGGCCAGAGGAGGAATTTGGTCCCCTCCGTGAGGTATCTAGGAAATGTTCGTGTAATTCGAATGGTGAAGTTCTAGTGATAAACACAGTCAAAAAAGTTTTGCATCAGGATGGAAAATGACAAAATATATATGAAGCACAAAGTTTATTGACAGTGACAGTGGGAATACAAAAGAAAAGATGTAGAACAAGACATGTTGAATGAAAAGGGAACAAGAAACGTACAAGTTTCTCAGAAATGTTTTTAAAACTAACATGGCACAAATCATGATGGAGGCGAAAAAAACAAAGAACTGTCACAAGAAGACAGCGGGTCCATCAGAAACATTGCCTACCACCTGGTGTGTCCTCCCCTGGCTGCAAGAAGGTCTTGAACACGCTGTGGCATACTGAGGATTAGACGATCAAGGTGATCTTGCGGTAAGCGATCCCATTCGTCCTGTGCCGCAAGAAGAACTTCACGAAAATTGGTGGGAGCCACAGGACGGTTTGCAATGGCATTTTTTAGCATTGCCCATGCATATTAGATGCAATTCATGTCGGGACTTTGCGCTGGCCAGAGCATGCGACGGATATTCGCCGCCTGCAGGTAATCGTGCACCATCTGTGCGCGGTGTGAATGGGCATTGTCATCCACCAAGACAAATTCGTCACCAATTTCCTGATGAAATGGTTCCACAGTCGTCTGGAGAATGTCCCTGACATAACAAACAGCTGTTTGTGTCCCTCTAATTGGAATTAGGGGCGTTCGACGTCCGAGCATGATCGCTGCTCACATCATGATTCCTCCTCCTTGGTATTGATGGACCCCCTGGACACCACGAAGCCCTTCTTGCAGTCCAGGGCCTCGCCACACCCGTCCTCTTCGTGAATCTGGCCTTAGACAGAGCCTACATTCATCGGTGAAGAGCACATGAGCCCAATGATAGGGTACCCAATTTCAATGTGCACGGGCCCAATGCACACGTTCGCGCCGATGTCGTGGCAGTAGGTACTGGTGCCGGAGAGGTCTTCTGGAACGTAAACCACTTCCTCGGAGTCTGGTACAGACAGTTTGGTTTCACACACGCACAGCAGAGGCTGCCTGGAGGGCATGAGTGATGTTCCTTGCCGTCATGGTATTCTGTCACCGAGCTGAGAGTCGAACATAGCGGTCTTGTGCTGGTGGTGTGACCCGTGGACAACCTGTCCGTTGACGATCTGCTACTGTTTCTGTGTCTGTATACCGCCTCCAGGTCCTACAGACATCGCTTTGCGCCACTCCAACAGCCCTAGATACAGCCCGTTGTGACATGCCAGTCTGCAGTAGGGATGGACAGATCCGGATCCTAGCGGATCCGAAATCCGGTTCCGGTTGGTTCTGGATCCAAAAATTTTTCGGATCCGGTTCCGCGGATCCGGTACTTTTGGATCCGGATCCAGAATTTTCGGATCCGGATCCGTTTTGCCATCCCACATGCGCTTCTTTGGAAAGTAAGAATGTGCTTATACCATATACCTGCCAATACACACACACACACACACACACACATATATATATATATATATATATATATATATATATATATATATATATAATATACATACACACATATATATAGTGTGTGTGTGCGCGTGCGCGATTTGTAATTAATTAATACACTCACAAGGGAGGTCTAAGTCTCCACTTCCGATTTCCATGAAACTTGCCAGGTGTATAGAGCCCCCCCCCCCCTCCTCAAATGTCAAGATGAGAAGAAATTGAAGTGGGGATTTGACCCCGAAACCACGTAAATATGGCATAGGAAGAAACAGAGATCATAGGGCCTCTCTATACACCTGTCAAAATTCATGGGAATCGGAGGGGGACACAGGGTTCAGATGATCCCCACGTCAATTTGTCCTCATCTTGACATTTGAGGCGGGTTTTGCCCCCTAAAACAGTTTTTTAGCCGAAACAAAAAAACACATATTTCTTCCTTTGGGCCCCTCTATACACCTGCGAAGTTTCATGAAAATCGGAGGGGGACATAGGGGTCAGATCCTTACTTCAATTTGTCCTCATCTTGACATTTGAGGGGATTTTACCCCCTAAAACAGTTTTTATCTGAAACAAAAAAACACGTATTTCTTCCTTTGGGCCTCTCTATACACCTGCCACGTTTCATGGAAATCGGAGGGGAACACAGGGGTCAGATCCCCGCTTCAATTTGTCCTCATCTTGACATTTGAGGGGAGGTTGCCCCCTAGAACAGATTTTTAGCCGAAACAAAAAAAACACGTATTTCTTCACTTGGGCCCGTTTATACACACACTTGCCAAGTTTCATGGAAATCGGAGGGGGACACAGGGGTCTGATCCCCACTTCAATTTGTCCTCATCTTGACAATTGAGTGGGTTTTGCCCTGTAAAACCGTTTTTTAGCTGAAACCAAAAAAAACACTTATTTCTTCCTTTGGTCCCCACTATACACCTGCCAAGTTTCATGGAAATCGGAGGAAAACACATAGGTCAAATGCCCACTTAAATTTGTCCTCATATTGACATTTGAGGGGGGGAGGGTTGCCCCCTAAAACATTTTTTTAACCGAAACAAAAAAAAACACGTATTTCTTCATTTGGGCCCGTTTATACACACACCTGCCAAGTATCATGGAAATCGGAGGGGGACACAGGGGTCAGATCCTCACTTCAATTTGTCCTCATCTTGACATTTGAGGGGGTTTTGCCCCCTAAAACCGTTTTTTAGCCGAAACAAAAAAAACACGTATTTCTTTCATTGGGCCCCACTATACACCTGCCAAGTTTCATGGAAATCGGAGGGACACAGAGGTCAGATCCTCACTTCAATTTGTCCTCATCTTGACATTTGAGGGGGTTTTGCCCCCTAAAACCGTTTTTTAGCCGAAACAAAAAAAAACACGTATTTCTTCTTTTGGGCCCGACTATACGCCTGCCAAGTTTCGTGGAAATCGGAGGGGGACACTTAGATAACCTCCCTTCTTATTCTTACACTTTGTAATTATATAACACTGCATAGCTATATTATAATGTTTTATTTTAATTTGTAAAACTGTAACTGTAGAACAATTGCATAATTTTTGTATAACATTTCTATCTTCTTATGTGTGTTAAAGGTTTCATCCTGGAATGGAATGTCTCACATTTATGTGTGTTTTCATTTCCAATACATTCGAATGAATACATATTCGTTTCAATGGCATTTACAAAATCACCTCTGACATTTTATGTTAAACAAGTAAGATTATTTTTGTGCACGAGTGTGTTTAGCCGATGCGTAGCAAAGTATTTTAGGAACAACACTTGAAAAAAAATCTTGTAGGACTTACTAATGAAAAATTTCTTTGTAATCGAAGATCATAATACCTTTTAAGGTGTGGTAATATTATGATGGTATTGAGATAGTTCCGGATCCGGATCCGGATTTTCGGTTCCGGATCCAGATCCGAAACTTTTGGATCCGGATCCGGATCAGTTTGGCCATCCCTAGTCTACAGTAGCGTGATGATCCTGGCCGAATCAAACTGCACTATTGTACGCCTAGGCATGCCTTGCACACGGCTGCACTCGCTCACCTTCGCTAACTGGACGCAAGGAACACCTACCTAACCTTCGCCGACTACCGTGGTACAGCGCCTTAACCGTGGTGCTACGCTCGAACACACGCATGCACTTGCCGACTCCGGTAGTCGTCTGTGGTGATCGGTATTGCAAGTCGACTGCGTTACTTCGCACAATGAGCTCTGCTTCATCGGTTCTTGTCCGCTTCGGCATGTTGCGGACGCTATTTTCATCACTTCTCGGATGATGCAAAACTTTTTTGACTGTGTTTATTTTATTATAAATAGTATTGTTATCTGTGATTTACAGACTGTAAGTTACAGCAATTAGCTACCATGTCCAACAAGAAATCGAGAGAACGTTTTCACCACAGACAATAGAATCATTCACTGCCTGAATAGGGGTGTGAGGGACAGAACATTTTTGGTCGAGACTGGATTGCGAAGGGAAATTGTCGGAACTGAAAAAAATTGCCATTCCGGACGGAAAAAAATTTATGCGTCAGGAAATTTTCTATCAAGAAATTGGTCCCTGTTCAATATCTGTGCATCATGAAAAACTTCAAAGAGACAAAGAATTATTCATCAGAATGTGAAGCACGGAATACATTAATTTGCACTGATAATATTGCATCCAAAATATACTCTAATATACTTCAATATTCATATCCATATACCATAGTGAATATATTACATGTAACAATCATTAATTGAAATCTCCTGTCAGAAAAATAATGATCATTTATTATTATATTTGTGTGGTGAATTTCTATTTCTTTCTTTTTCTTTGTACATACCAATAATTCTTTGCTTTACTTTTATAATGTGATTTTTTCGACTGAGCATATTCTAGATTAGCATGTCAAATTCTGATAATGTAATCAACCACAAATTTACTTGTATGTGTGTGACATGTATATTTGTAGCTGTAACTTTTAAATGTAATTAGCGGAGACCTATAATTGGGCAGCTAAATGCCTGTTGGTCCCCCAAACTTAAATAAATAAATCAGCAAAGTGATAGATGTTTAAAGAAAGAAGGAAAACTAATTCTATTTCTATTAAATAGTGGACTAAAGTTTGAACTTGTCAACAACGCCAAAGTATTTTGCATTCATTTTCAGTTCTTTGATTTGTTAAATAATAATAATAAAAATAATAAAAGTTAAAATATAAATTTTCATAACTGTAAAGCCTCACTCTGCCCCTTGTATAAGAAGTAATGCCAAACAATTACCTCAATTTTTTTCCACAAACGTTCTTGCATTTAGGGCCATTAAGTTTTTATAGTCATACATTCGAGTATACCTACCTGAGCTGCGCTATGGAAAGTGATATAAAGTATCACCTTGCCCCTAAGAGCAAGAATAGTATCTCGAAGAATCCGAGACTCGGGCTCAGAAAATGCTCTTGGTCCACGGTATGTTTGAGTGCAAGGATCGTTTGAAGAACCGGTGCCTATAAAGAACAAGGAAAGTGTTATTACACGACAAAATCACTTTAAAAGTACTACAGGCTGAGTCAAAAGTCCTTTAACAACCCCTATAAAATGTAAAGGTGGTGTTAAGGGACTTTTGACTCACCCTGTATATTGCATGAGACCTTACTGCACAATACTCGAGCCCAAAGACAGTAGACATGACTATGACATAGGCCCGCTTTAGATGACAGCATTTCCTTTAACATTTTTGCTAGCCTAAATGCTATGTAAATGCTTCCAAAAATCTTATACAAGATAGTACAATACAAGAAAGCATTTCATGGAACATTTCGGTTAGCTTTCGCGAATACAATGTATAATACATACAGCACGAAAGGCACGTCGGGTTACACCATCTATGGAGAGTGCACGGTGTTTACAATTGAAAAAACTAAAATATTCTATCATGCGTCTACAGTAAACAGTATGTATTTAACCAGCGCCATTCTTTTGTACCTAAAACCATTTAATACGAAACGTTATTCCTCTCGGTTGAATAGTTATCGTCTTTTAAAAATGTGAAGTGATAAATATCTCACGCGGCCGCCATCACAACTGCGCTCGTGACCTAGAGGTCACTTCTGATTGGTTATGCTACGAAAAATGCTACGGAAATAGGATTCCGATCCTATCCTTGAGAAATGCCATGAAATATGCCATGGCATAAATGTTACGAAAAATGCTAAGGTAAAAATGCTTTCGTCTAAAGCGGGCCTTAGGATCAGTGTTGCTGGTCTATTGTTTTTGTACCAACTCCTCGATATTTATGTAACAAAGACAGTTGATTGGGTGAGAATTGTAAAGTTCTCAGAAGCAAAACGAAACAAAAAAGGATCCAAAAGTTCATAACCAACTGTACGTTCTTTTCATGTGAGGGGAGGATAATGATATATATGAACTCCAGCGACTGATTAAACAATAAACATTCGTCAGTGTGGTTGTCAAGAAAAGCTATAGAGCGACAAAATCAGAATAAAATATTGTATATTAGTTTAATATAAAATCCGTAAAATGAATATAAATAGTATGTATTTAAGCTACTGGCAACACTGAAGCCAGGCCACTGTGTTCGGAGAAGAAGCAGAGAGAAGGGAGAAACTTGACCAGAGTGATGGGAGAAAAGTGGCACATAATGATAGAGAAGGGGAGAAAGCGAGTAGGCGGAGCAAAGCAGTCACTACTTGCGCAGACGACTCGTTTTCGTTCGCTTGCTCCACAGGCTCCTGGTACAGAGTATAAGCCACTTACTCGCGTAACACGGTAAAAACAGAAATGAAGGAGGAAAGTCCCCCCCCCTTATCTCTCTCCTCCTGGAATGTGATTTGTTTTCATCCTTCGAAATCTCTTCAATAGTATCTATTGCTTCATATTATCACAAGTTGCACCGAGGTGTAACATTTTCTGTTTACCGATGCAAAACATTGAATTACTATGTTTTGCATGATAGTAAGAAATGTAACGTAAACAATTGACACATTTGTCAAATTCATGTAAGTTAGATATATACTTTTAAGAAGTATTTATTTTTTAATTATAATCATTTTTCTATCAATTAATGAAAAGCTGTGTATTTAGTAAATTTGAGAGTTGCTGGGAGATGACTGAAGTGATCAAATAACAAGTTAATAATATTATTTTGTGGGAATGACACCTATTTACAAACAGCCAGCCAGACACGATTAGCTTAATTTTTCTAACTTGAGACCTTTGAAAAGTTGTAGGGTTTTAAGCAAAATCCATACAACCTATCCAGCTTATACTCCTTACTCTAACAACCTTTCCGTGGCTTATCACTTGTTCATATTTATGTGAGTTTTAGGGAGATTTCACACCGAAGCGACACGCACACGTGAGTATTTCACCAATCAAACGCAGGCTTGTGTGGCTTATGCCGGTACGGCGTGAAACATCCTCTTGATTGGCTCGTTACCAAGCGACATGTGTCGCGTGTCGCTTCGGTCTGAAATCTCCCTCAAGTATTGAAAGCCTAAAATACTTCTACTTTGTCTATGGATGGAACATTGCTGTAACTGAAGGTTGGTTTGACTAGAGTGCGCGTCAAATCTCCTGCATATGGCCTTGAACGGCTGAACAGCACCAGCGAATCACAGACGTGCGGCGTTGCCGTGCTCTCCTTAACAAGGCGTTTCGCTCAACCACGCTGTACCTTTTCCGTGTGAGATTTCGACATGGCACCGTTGCAGTGCGCTGCCATTGGCAGTCGCCATATGCAGGAGATTTGACGCGCACTCTAGTAGCAGAGCGTATGTTGTCGCCATCTGGCGGTTGAGATTCAAACCATTGCCTCTTTCGGACGTTGTTAAATAAGAATTCGGTAGAACAAAATTGAGGGATTAATATGAACTTACCTCCCCAGTGATAATCGAAGTTCCTGTTGAGATCTACACCAACACAATCCGAATCCCTGTTGAATGCTCTGTTTTTCCTCCAAAACCTGTCCTGAAGAACAATAACACTGCTAACTAGAGATGATTTATTAAATATGGCTGACATTTTACATTATGAAACTCAACAAAAGTTCGCTGAAAATAAACTATAAAACAATGAGGATAAAGTTAAATCAATTTTTCAGATTAATCTATGTATTATAAACTAAAGTAAGTATATTTGAACATCGGCGTAACTTGGGGCCTATTGGAGGAGGCAGGACGTAAACCTCAGGTGCTAGGATATAAAAGTACACAAAAATTGTAAACTTTTAATAAGCTTGAAAACTTTGGGGGTTGAGTTGCTCACCCAAGTCAAATCTGTGTATTTGAAGACACGCATTAAAGACACATATCCCCTCATTTGGTTTGGTTCGATTGGTTTACTTCGCTTTTCTGCCACTTTTGGCTAATTGCGAAGATGAGTATGAGTTAAAACACTGAAAAATGTTAATTGCTGAAAAAGTGTTTATGTGCAGTGACATCTGAAGAAAGTTTCCATTCGTTCGAAATCGCGAAGTTGTTTTAATTTTTTTCATCCATGTCTTTGAATTTTTGGGCTAGGAGGCAAAAAGAACTTGAAGAGGTAGCAAGAAGAGCTGTATTACACTTCAGTGTAAATAAAACAAAGGAGATGAGGCTAAATAACAAAAATAATGAAGGGCTAAAACTCTGCAATATTGAGATAGAACAGGTCGACTCGTTTGTATACCTGGGAAGTGTAGTCACCAAAAATGGTGAAGTAGATCATAATGTCCAAAGTCGAATTAAAAAAGCAAATGAAGCCTTCTTACAACTATACCCAATAGGAAAAATAAGAATATCTCCAGAAATACAAAAATCCGCATTTTCAATAAGACAGTTAAGTCGGTTTTGCTCTATTCTTGCGAGACATGGAAAGTGATCCAGAGATTATGCATAGGCTGCAAACTTTTGTTAATAGATGCCTACGGGGGATATTAAATATAAAATGGCCTGATATAATAACGTATGAAGACCTATGGGAAGTCACCAACCAACAAACAACTGATATCCATATATAAAAAGGAAGTGGAAATGGATTGGACATACTCTTCGGAAACTTGCTGGATCCATAGAGAAATCTGCATTAGACTGGAATCCTCAGGGAAACCGAAGACGTGGCCGACAGACGTGGAAAAAAAATCAATAGAAGCAGGAGCCTTGGAAATGGGAAAATCATGGAATGAAATTAAGAAGATGGCTGTCCAAAGGACCAGATGGAGAAGTTTCACAGATGCCCTATGCCCCAAATTTAGCAACAGGGATTAAGTCAGTAAGTCGAAATGGCCAAGTAGAGCGAATTTGGCATAAAATGTGAGGGAATTTGAACTCATTTTGTGCTCAAAAAACGAAGTTGACGCGAAAATCAATTACAATAAAAAAAATCCACCAATTTTGGAAAAAAATAACACCGAAAAATCTAGGTCCCTAATTATTGCCGCTTTTGGCTTAAAATGTTCAGTAATGTTTACCTGAGTAAATGTGTAATTGTAGCCGTCGGGGTTCAGGACAGGGATGAAATACCAATCGAGGTTCTCCACCAAGTCTCTGTTCTCCTCATAACGCTCCACCAATTGGTGGATGATGTACAAGGTGGTGGACGCCGATATCCACTCTCTGGCATGAATGGCTGAAAACAAGTGAAGTGATGTGTCATTTTTCTGGAAATGTAGAGTGGGGATGAATTAATATCAAATCTTAGAAAGTTACTTTTTACAAGTAATGCTAAAATGTAACTTCGTTACAGTTACTCATTTTCAAAAGTATATACCTAACTCACTACGCAAATACGAGTTGTTACTTAGTTTGAAGTTACTTTTGATTTGATTTTGATTTGATTTAGTTTATTTTACTTCGCGTTTTGAGCCTCTTGGCTAATTTGCGAAGATGCGGATGAGTGATGAAATGATGAAATTGATGAATGGACATTCACAAACAACCAAGCCCAACCGGGATTCGAACCCGGGACCCTTGGCGTCGCAGCGCGATGTGCTAACCACTCGGCCACAGGGTCGGGCAAGTTACTTTTGTCGTCACTTTATTCTAGATAGGCTAAAACTTCTAGAACATGTTGCTTATATGAACTGTTAGTGTGCTGTTACTTTGTATTCGTGTTTTCCATTAAATTAATAATTATTTTCATTAAATTATAATAAACACCATGCGTTTACATATGTGAGTAATAGTGACTCGCCTGCTTTAATTAAATTTAATAAACGTAGCCCCATCTGTTAAGGATTTTTTATAAGTATTTTCATGCTTCTAGGTTCAGGGGTATCTGCTGTAAACGTATTAGAGGCTGAAACTTTATGCTCTGGTACAGCTCCCGTCAAGAAAATATCTGTCGTCTGCGGACATCGTGCAAACATGACAGTATCGTTGCACGAGTAGACTTCAAATGAGAAAGCAAATGATAACAATAAGCTATTAAAGCCCTAAAAGGGCGAACTATTATCCTCTCGCCATCTGAAATACAATACATCCGTATGTGCCGGTTGCCTTCCCCTTCCCTCCGGTGTGTATGTAGCAAACAAGTGTTCAAATTTCCCTCGCAAAGGGAACGGCAAGCTCTGGTTGGCAGAGTACGAAGCACGTGCTGTGTCCAGCGCTCCTCTTATTGGGTGGAAGCACCGACGTGATGGCTGACAACGTCTTCCAGCGGACGAGAGAACGCAGAGTGGCGGTAGCGGTTCCAGGATAAGACTTCTGAGGTTAAAGTGTGTGCTTACGTTATACGAGAAAGCAGTGCGGCAATTGAGAGCTTCACTTACATTAATGTCACTACTATTCTTCTCACATTGCCGTTTTTAATGTATCTTGTTCAGTTCAATGCAGTTCCTGCATATATTGCTGCATTTTCTTTCACAATACTAATATTTTATCGTGTTCTGATCATGACTTTTTCCCACCCTGTACTGTTCATTAGGACAGATAAACAGGCATACCCATGGCTTACCCAGGATTTGAAACCAAGACCCACGATTAGCCAATCGGGCATCAAGATTACTTACTACAGATATTTTATATGTGCACAAATATAATATGCTACTGAACTGGAAACCTAATCCTACATTTTTCTGTCAAGAGACAATTGCTATTAGTGGCGTGCCCAAGAAGGGGTTGGTGGGGTCATCCCCCCATATGGTCCAGTATTCCTAAAAAAGAATGTCAAAGTCAACAAAAGATGGCAAAATGAGGACTGGCTACCAAGATAAGTATACGTAATCCGCACCCTTTCAAAAATTCTGGACACACTACTGATTGCAACACAACTATACTCTATCCCAAGAATTTGTGGAGCAAGGCCGCGTATAGCGGCAAAGAATGGGAGAAAGCTAGTAGGCGGAGCGGAGCAGTACACATCGTGCTGCAAAGGCTGGTAGCTGCAGTCGCTTTTTCCCCTCCACGCAATCCCGTTCCCACGGACGTGTTCATTGGTCAAGCCCTCTCGCGTCACTACTTGCGCAAAGACTTGCTTTCGTTCGCTCGCTCCAAAGATTCCCAGGACAGAGTACACCGGCACAAGTGCGGATAAAATAACGTATGTAGTAGAGCAAGAACTGTTTTCGAGAATGTTTCTAAAATTGCGATTCTCGGCTGTTCTGATTGGTCTCTCGTCTTAGGAAAATGCTCAGTGTTTATTGACTTATAGATAGGGACATTGAATTTTCGCGATGCGCGAAATCGCGAAATGTGAGAAACAGATGCAATTTTGAACATTCTGCACGTAACTACACCCCAATGATGAAATATGCATGAGTTTTATTCTCGAAGTAATGCGAAATATGTGCTTTTCCACGAAATGAACTTTTTTTCGCGAAATAACCGTGAAATATCATCAATTAAGTAGAAAACACACAAAAACCGGCAAGTGAGGTTGTGCGCGCAAACTGTCGATTTGTAACGAAACGTTTGCCTAAAGTTTCCTACCACTTGCACCTGAAGAATGTTTTATCTTCGATCACATCAGGAAGACGATGCAAATTGGGATTTCCCATGCACATAATCTCAGTTCGAAAACTTCGCTCCCTGTCGAGCTGCATTCCTTTCTTCCCCCGAATGTCTACTCAACTTCCAGTTTCATTGAACTTGCTAGCTGTAGCATCGATAAGATTAGTCTGTTCCCGCACATCAAAGGAAACAATGGTGTCATTTGTGTTCAGTCATGAATGAATTTTGTTTATCATCATGTGATTTTCAAAATGTGTTTGTGTATGTGCAGTAGTGATTATTTTATTTGTTGGACAGCTAGGATATCCTTTAAATACATACAATAAATAAATCACTTGAGATATGCAATTTAGAAATGAAGTGATTTTGTGTTGGTGTTTTCTTTTTGGGACAGCTAAGTACTTGTGTATGTGTACAGTATATAAAAATGAAGTAGTTTATCAATTTATGGCTCTTTTGTATGTTGTTTCCTCTCATAATGAAAAAGTGTGTGCTATTTTTTTTTCCACCGCTGGTATATACCGCTGATCTAACCTTTTATTTACCGCTACCCTCAGTTTTTATTTACCATAAATTTGTCTCCCTGCTTATAGAAAACATGGTACTGTATTTTTATTCTAATTTAGAACTATCTGTTGTATATACAGCACGTTCGAAAAGTAACTATACACCTGTCATGCGACGAACACACAAAGAACCAGACACACCTTCTCGTCTGAAAGCACCAGCCTGATTGGCTCGCGGAAGCAAACTGCACGCAACGCAGGATTACCAACCTTTGCAGAAAACTCGCAGCGCACGGAGTGCAATCCCTCAACATATAATCGTGTTTATTATAGGTGCGTAGTTACTTTTCGAACGGACTGTACTACATTACTACTTCTACTTACTTCCATCCATAAAGATGGCCGGCTTATTTGGTCCAGATTTCGATACTTTCACGAGATATATGCTGCGTCCTTCCACGCTCTTTCCCAGGTCCCAGGCTGTTACGAGATGAGGAAAATTCATCGCTAAGTACTTCAGGTAAGATGCGATCTGTGGTCATGCAGAGACAAAGAATATAATGCAATCAAAATGTTTCTGCAGAGCTTTAGGCCCCACCCCTTATGAAAGTCGTTAAGTACTTATTGGTTAAAAAAAAACAATGTCATAGGCGTGACCGCAGACCCTCTGATAAAAGTACAGTCGGAGGTCATTTTCCTTCTCTGTGGTTCAAACAAATTTACACATAAACATGATTTCGTACAGCAGATTCAAAACAACTACACATAATTTATTAATTTCCAATGTGTGATCAATTTATTCTGCGACCACATAGGTGTAACAGAACTAGGCTAACAAAAAAATACGCGAGTTTTAATAAAAAAGTAATTTGCTGGAGAACGAAGTGAGATAGTTCAATTACATAGGAAATAAACCCGCTGTAGTTGCTTGGAACTTTCGTAGGTTTGAAAATACTTCATTTTTAAAGAGAATAATATTGTTTAATAACGGTAATAAGATATATCTACACTAGATTTCTAAGTGAGACTATTAGAATGGGTAACCAACCCCATTGCTTCCCCCCCTCACGAACGCCTATGGACAATGTCAATTTTAACCTGTTTGTATCTAAAATGCTTACATGTAATCTGATTTTTTTTCGGTCTGGAACTTCTAAACTTCAATTAACACACGTGCATTACTAATTTTAGAAATTATTGGTGTATAATGTTTCTACTTCATGCAAGGGTTTAAATTAGAGTGCTGCATCGATCCTTTTTTCTCGATCGTCTAATAGTTCGCACGGATGACGCTAGATGGCTTACGGAATGGACGGTTTCCTCGCTCGAGCGAATAACGCTCGAACACTCAAACGACCGGTATACGCTCGAAGCCCAGTAGTTCACGTATCACCGCAGTTTGTAGTAGTGTGCCCTCAAGTATGTATTGTGAAGTTATAGACCAAGTGAAATTCAAACTAAAGTGAACATCTCCATGTCAAAATGTAATTTAGCCTATCTTACTAATACATAGCAATATATGAAAATGAATAGATGATTATGGGCTGAAAGTACCAGGACGGATTTTTACACGTATATTTGTACAATTATTGTCCCACTGAAATGATATCTGATATTCTATATATAGTCGAGCGAATCACGCTCGAGCGTGGGAGATTTGATCGAGTATTGAAGACTAAAATTGGTAAACGCTGTAAGTGCCACAATAATTCAAACACCGTTTTCCACGTTAAACTGTGAAATGTGCCATGCTTTATAATGTGGTAAACGTGAAATGTGGCTGGTAGCCTTCTAAGTAGTTCGAAGGACGTGTAAAGAGGTCACTAGTGTGCACGTTCTTGCGGGCTGATGTGCGGAAGGATGCGATTTATCAACACTTTCGCTTTTGGCACTTACAACGTTTACCACTTTTAGTCCTCTATTTTCGAGCGAAAGAGGTCCAATGGAGTACTCTAGTTTAAATGTTAAATGTCAGGTTTTGTTACAATACAGTTTATCAGTTTGTGAATACAGAATTTTGATGATATTACTTCCTTCGCCATAAGTATTCCGAAATCACCTTTGCTCGCTCGCCAGTGTTCACTGTTCACGACCAATGAATACGCGCTGTTCATCTGAGTCCATGTTTGTGGCACACGTAATCACTCAACACAGAGTCGCGTCTCAAGGTCACGCCATAGTCTATTTCGTCGAAGGCTCTCCCATGCATCTACTTCAATAATTCGTCCTTGTCATCACGATTAATCTAGAGAGGTATAGAAAAGCGATGTCGAACACACGAATGTTTGAACTAAATTAATAAATGTGGCCTGATACAAAAATATAATATTACATACTAACCTCATCGAAGCTGTAAAATCTATCAAAGGTGATTCCAGATGCTTGACGAGTTCTTGTACGCGTGTGGTGTGTCATTTCTGCATCCACTGCTCTGCAAAGATACCATTTAGTAGAAATAATGTTCATAATAGCTTTGGGGTTTCTATCATTTACCTGGATAGTATTTCTTTTTTTTGATTGATTAGCGTGCGTGAGACCTTTAGTGTTCACAGAGCTGTTTGAGGATTTATTTAAATAGCATACTTCATTTAGTTCTCTTTGTATTCGTCATTTGTAATTGAAGTTTGTTTTTAAAACCGTAGTTTAATTTTTGAAAAGTTCACATAATCTTTTGAAAAGTATTTTATGGGAGATATTATATCGAGTTAAAGTGTTGGCATGTTTAAAACAAAATTATATAAATTCTTAAAACACGGATTATTTTTCTTCAAGTGTTTAAAGCATTTCTACAATTGAATAGTATATTAATGAAACAGTTTTGTTCCACACTTAATGTACATTGTTGTTAATGTCCAATTTATTTTGTTACATTCACAACAAAATGTGTTCCGACTTCCGTGGCGGGGTCGTTAGCACAATGCGCTACGACGCCAGTGGTCACGGGTTCGAATTCCGCCCGGCATGAGTTTTCTTTGTGAGTGTTTCTTCATCACTTGCATCATACCATCACTCAACCTCATCTTCCCGATTAGCCAAATGTGACAGAAATGGGACGTAAAAAATAAACCAAATCCATTATTTCAAGAAATATTCAAGATTTTTAAGTACTTGTTATTGTTGGCTAAAATACCAATATGTTAGTAAATTACTGCACAATACTTTTATAAAACGAGAAAATCTACACTGTTAGAAGCTGTGCTAACCACTGGGGTCGCCCCTTGATAATAACCATCGTACATTTTACATTAGAACAATATATTTGTCACTGATATTACTTCCTATAAAAAGTAGTTATGTTTGTAACAAATATTTTCATTAGGCTACGTTTTAAAACTTAGGCTTCGTAAGTTGTTTAAACTAATGAAACAACAAATTAAAATGCATCAGCAACAATGCATCATCATTTACCTTAATAGCATGTTGTTGGTTACCCTCGACAGCCCACGCAACATGAGGTCTGTAAATTGCATTTAATGCAAACATTCAATGACGTAATCAATGACTGCGAGTTGTGTAACTCCTCTTCGTGATGCATTGTCCTGTTTCTACGACAATGAATACTTTGAATGTTGAAGTACAATAGAGCATTGTTAAGGAAGTCACGGCTTAAAGTACTCTTTTGTAGACGAGCACTTGACAAATCTGTAATTATCTTAGCCAGTGATGTACTGTACGTGCAATTTCATTTTGGGGATTTTTATTTATTCATGCACATTTGTATTTCTCTTCAATCTTCACATTCAACGTTTACATTGCAGTTAGGACATCAATAATATGCGGGAGTGCTTTACAAAATAAGATTTTGCATCAGTGGCGTCTCCTGACCGTGAACTTAAGGCGTTGTCAAAGAAGGAATGTTAACCCCTCCCCCTCTCATTTCTGACCTAATATTACTCATTTTCTACGAACATATTTGGTGCAAATTTAGAAATATTTAGAAAAACATTAAATTACATAAATTATTTAAAATGAAGTAAATACTTCATTTTAAATATTAATATTTTTGAAGGGTAAGGACAAGCAAGGACTGTTTAAACGAGAAAATTAATGTTCAATACTTCGCCATACAATTAATTTTTAAAGCAGCAGTTTGCAACCAGAGGGGTTCGTGGAACTCCCATCACCCCTACAAAAAACACCCTGGACATAAGAATGACCCGTTCATTGAAAAATCGCTAAAATGCACAATCCCGGTTTTTCCCCTTACCCTTCATTTATCCTTCCAAAAAGTAAATTTTGAAAAATTAACTGCTCATTACTTACAGTTACTTGAATTCCAGCTCTATTATTCTTTCTTTAAAGAGAAATGCGCTGATCACCGCTTCATAAAATTTGGATTTATCCCCTTCTCTCAGCTTATAAAGTAATTCTTTCTCGATGGAGATAATTCAACTGACCACTCATTACAGAAGATCCATTGTATGTCTGAGCAATTAATTTATCCCCACACTTATATTTATCCATTATTTCAGTCACGTGACTAAAAAGAGCTCCTGCAGTTTTATCGGCGCTCATGTCATGAAACCCAATAAATCTTTCAATTACTTTTTTCTGTGAGTCCGAAAAAAAACGTAACATCGTTGACACCTGAGATTTATTGCTAAAGTCTGATGTTTCATCGACAATGATAGCCACAGAGTCTGTGTTTGAATTTCATTGTAGATTTCATCTCTCAGAACATCGAAACTGAATTTATTAAATAATTTTGAATGCCTGCCGAAGTACCGCGAAAAACTGTAGAATTTAATAAATTTTCTTTTAATGAGGGATCGAACTCGACACTTGCAATAAGGAATTCCATCTAATTGTCCTTATTTAGTAGAGATGCTGCATTTTCCTCATGGCCTCGGAATGGCAGTTCTTGCTTTGTTAAATAGTAGACGGCGTTAATCAACCTCTTTAATATTTCCCTGTTCTTTTTTTACTTTTTCATTGTGTACCTCTGTTTCAGATTTTCGTTGAGTATCCAAAAGACCGTCAATTCTAGTAGGGGTGGCAACAAAACTACTAAATTTAAAGAAACTAGAAAGATGAAATTCAGGCTCACTGTGTTTCTTCACTGCAGTATTGAGATGATTCAAATCCGCATACCCTTGATAATTCCAAACACCTTTTTTAGTCGAAAGTCAGGACGGGATATTTTTTAAATCCCGACATTCGGGACGGGAAATGTTTCTGAAGCTCTTGAAAAATCGAATTCTTCACGTCATTTTCACCTTAAGTGATTGTTTTTGCATTTCTGATACAAAAACTAAGAATTTCCGATAAGTTCCAGACATTTGCAATTCTGAAAACATCGAGAATTAACAACTTTTTACAATGACCATTCGGTATTTCCCGACTGCTCGGGATCCCGAAAAAGTCGGGAAGTCATTTCCCGAAGTCGGGATCGGGACAGGAAATTTTTTTCCCGATCCCGGTGCCGACTTTTCGGGATCCCGCACTCCCCTAAGAATAATAAACATGTTCAACAGTAAAATTTATTCACCACATCACACCCGCAAAGCCAGTCTGAAATTTCATAGAGTTCTTTTCGAAAATGTCTCTCAAAACCTTTTCCAGCACCACTTTTTCCTTTAACATATGTTGACATCGTGAGATTCGGACATGGTCGACCATTGTCAATCACTTGTTTCTTCTCTGAATACGAAAGCGAAGAAAACGAATAATTTAAATAGTTTTGCACCACACTTTCACTATTCTCCATCTTAAAATAATCACATCACTTCACACCACACGTTTAAAAAATAATGCACAACAATCACGAGCAAAGCAACGCGGAACGCGGGGGTGAATGAAAGCCAAACCGTTGGGAACAAATACAACGCCTTGAGAAGCTAACCATGGTGGTGGGTGGCAGGATGCGCATGCGCGGTCATCCTATGTTTTGGCAGTGGTAAGACGTTGTATTTCCTCTCCAACGTCCTGGCAGTCTGGGACCGATCTGCCTGCCTGACAACCACTGCGCGCTGCGCCGCGTTCGTAAACTACCGGGCGCTCGAAACTGACAATTAAAGAAAAACGCTCAAAATCGTAATTTATAAAAGTACAGATACTTTCTTCTTTATTTCATTTTCCTTTGGCCGTTGACACACGACTTACACACCCAGAGAAATCGCCACTGTTTTGCATATCTTTTGTATTTGACCAAGGATGGTATCGAGGCAAGACGAGACGAGATTTGGCAACTCGGTTTCGTCTCGACTTACAATACTCCGTCTCGGGTCTAGAATATATAATACGTATAAACTTTCTATACAGAGTGTTAACTCTTTAACTTTCAGAGTGTAAAGGAGATTGAGGCACATTTGAACACCACCGATTTTATTGCCTTATTTCATAGTCAACATTGTTTTATTGCTTTCGAATAGAAAAACAACCAAAAGCAGTCTTCTAGTACATATAAACATATTTTTCACACAAAAACAAAAACTTCCATTTTAAATGCGTTAAACAAAATATCGGTAATATTTTAAATCTGCCCATGCATGGAGCACATTTGGACAGATATGGGGCACAATGTCTTGTTTTTATTAATTTTATTGGAAACGCAATGTTTAATATGTTACACGTTTGTAGCTTTCAAAATGCTACAATCGACATCGAAGCATTTCAATGCTTCAGTGCTGGTTGTCCCCCCCTGCACCGAATGGTTGTAGTTATTTCAAAATTGCATTGCTTAATTGCTTATTTCGATATTTTTAATAGCTCTCTGTAAATACAAACTTACACTGACACTCACAAAGAACATCCATGCCCACTCCGGGATTCGAACCTCTGAATCCTGACGTTGTCAGGCGCTGTGCTAACCACCACGCCACAGAGGTCAGCTTTTCTCAATGAGCGCACATACAGTTCTGTCATCTACTGCCACTGCTGTCAACTCCGCACAATTTCTACGTATTACCAGAAAATTCGCAATGTTCAAATGAGCCCCAGCATCCTCTATACCTTTTTCTCCCTGTTTGAAGCGTTTTTTCGATGCTAAGAACACTCGGAAAACGACATTTTATCAAAACTGAACAGGCTCGAATTCAGCACTAATTGATTGACCTTGCGATTACTGTAAAACAAAATATATTACTTATCTATAATAATCAGGTAGATAACCGCTTGGTATATCTGAAGAAGGCGCATATTAAAGTGAATGGTTTAGATACAGTCGCCGCCAATAGAAATGGGACACCTACTGAAATACTCCCTTCCCTGGAATGCGTTGTGTGTTGCCTAACTCCACGGGGATGACATAATTTGCCGCTGAAAAGTTGCTATTAGAATCTACTTATCGCCGCAAAGATAGACAACACACATAACGCATTGCAGGGTAGCGAGTATTTCAGGATAAAGATGACCCTTTTTTTTGCTGCTGACTGTACATTTTCCAAATACCACTCCAAAGTCGGGAACGCTGGACTTTACACCCATCAATCTCGATCTCGGTCCCACCTCGACAAGTCTCGAAATGACCCGTCGAAACATTAACGAGAACATCCCTTTCGAGACTCGTGAAGATGGTCTCAATAAGGCATCGAGCAAAAAGAAAACTCCATTGTGAAGAATTGTTTACATTATATATATATATATATATATATATATGGGAGGTTATTTCAGTCGTTCACCGCCAGCGTGTCGGCCGTTCGGCGGACTCTTCATGCAACAGGTCCCGGCAAATTGCGTTCAGGAAGTCCGTAATAGAAACCGCTTGTTTTGTAATGTTTCCACTTTTCACAATTACAGTTACAATTACAACTTAAATAAGCACGTACCTTGTCGTAAGGATGCTGGAAAAGGTGTCCTCTAAAATACAAATATTTCTGGCACTTTATTTCTGACATCTAATCTTAGATTAGTCATCGCTACTTTATCCTCAGTTGTCGCGACAGCGCCGGCAGCTTATCGGGGGTTGGGTGAGTTGTCAGCCGCGAGAAGGCGCTTCATACTGCACGTGTCGGCAGTGATGCCAACTGTAGGGACATGTCCCTAAGCATAGGGACTTTTCACTAAATTTCGCCCGCGTAGGAACGTAGGGACAGATTTTGCCAAATGAGGGAAAACGTAGGTACTTTTTTCAATCTTGGTAAATGACATTTTATGAATTAGTTTATGTGGATACTTTAGCGAAGAGGAGAAAAAAGAACTAACTAACAAATCTCCATCAGAATTTTGGAACATGTTATCGGTTACCAAAAACTTTCAAGGCAAGTTCCTTTTTGAAAACATTTCCACTCTCGCGAAAATAGTGCTAACATTGCCACATTCTAACGCAGAAACGGAAGTAATATTTTCAATGTTAAGTGATACAAAAACAGAAAAAGATAAATATAATGAAACCAGAATTGTTAAATTCTTTGCTAGTGATAAATTCTTCCCTTAAGGCACGTGAAGAAGACTGCAGGAAATACAGCATCACCAACCAACATCTATCTCTGCACAGCAGCAGCATGTATGACTTCAAATAACATAATCAACAGTAAACGACTCAACGTTATTCATTAGGGGTGTGCGGGATCCTTTACTTTAAAAAGTCGTTAATTCTCGACGTTTTCTGCCTTGTAAGTTTCTGGAACTTATCGAAAATTGTAAGTTTTTATTCTAGAAATGCAAAAACAATCACTTAAAGTGAAAATGACTTGTAAAATTCGAGATTTCCAGTGCTTCGGGAAATTTCGAACATTTCCCGTCCCGAAAATTTTCCGACTTGGTCGGGAAATTGCAAATTTTTCAGTCCCGAATGTCGGGATTTAAAAAAATTACCGTCCCGATCCCGTCCCGACCCAAAAAATTCTGTCCCGCACACCCCTATTATTCATTAAGGCAAGAATTTACAATTCCGGACCCTTCTGTAATTTCTATGCTACGTCTTATACTCACGAAATAATTATTCGTGATGATTTATCTCAAGTTAACATGTTGGGGTGAGGGGGAAAAATGTTAATTAACGTGTAGAAGTTGTAAAATAAGCATTTCAATTCTCGCAATGATTCTCCGTATACAAGTATGGTAGCCATATTTGTTGATATGAACAAATTACAATTAGTTACGCTGTCTACAGCGTTGCCACACTGTTGATTTCATACTTGGAGAGCATGGATTGTGTAAGAATAGCGGAAGAGAACAGTAAAAAAGTTGTTAATGTTATACAGATTGTTAGGTGGAGTGTGCAGGAGGGCTAATTAATAAACTTATTCATTTCAGTATATTGCCCAAAGAACGTGCTTACATGTGACAGCGACAATCACGATGTAGAAGAACTGATTTGATTACAGGTAAATTTGGCAACATTACATCAATCATAAAATTACAGGATACTAAAATGGCGTCTTCGATGATGTTAAAGTGCTACGAAAAAAATATTTTTTATCGGTTCGTAATCACAATTACCGCAAAACCATTCAGGAATAGCCCCACTGAGCATTCTCGGTAAGGTTAGGTTAAGTTAGGTTAGGCAAGGCAAACATAGTTAAAATTTGGGCTCGAAAAACGGGTAGCCCCACGAACCATTCAGGTACAAAAAAGGTAAAGTGTTCCCCTGTGCATAGCACCACGCCATGAAGGCGTATAGGGGGTGTGAGGGTAACGCCCCACACTTTCTTGATCCGGTCGTGAGTGGGGGTGATGTGATCAGCATCACGCCCCTGACCGCCTTTACCCCCCAGGGTTTCCCCCAGGTACCCATGTTATTCGACGCTGGGTAGGCGCCGGGGCCGCTTCCAGGTACGGTTAGGTTAAGTTAGGATAGGCAAATGTAAATTCGCTCCTTCATTAATTGTGGAAGCACCGAGCAGAAAGATTTGGTAAGTAAATGTGTTTATTTTATCTTCTGTTTTGCATGCTCATGAGGTGATAATTTTTTTAGTCGCTTTACTTGGCGTAGGGACATTTGGTCAGTTGTAGGGACATTTTGACTACGTCTGTAGGGACATTGCCGAAAAATGGTTAGCAACACTGTCGGCTACCAGACGTCAGTGTACGTTCATGTTCACTTCTGTTTGCGTTTATCAGTACACGTGTTGCTTATACTGTGTTATTGTAATGTGCTACTCATGGCCAGTGCTTTATTGTGTGTTAATTGTTATTCATTCATTAGTTATGTCGTTAAACAAATATAGTCTTGAACAGAGAGTTTTTATGTACGATAATTACGTGAAAACGAATTCTTGCAGAAAAGTGGTCAGGGAATTACGATAGACAGGATCTCTTGAACCTAAGAAACGTGTTGTATTGCTGTTAAAGGAGTTCATTTTCAACATCTCTTATAACACAGGAGGTTAGTGATCATCATTATTATTACTTTTAAATATCATTTTACGCTTTCGGTTTGCTTTATGCGCCGGGATGCTGTCTTCCCTTTCTGACAACTGACGATAAAGTAACGATGTCTAATCTAAGATTTTCTGTCAGAAATAAGGTGCCAGAAATATTTGTATTTGGGAGGACACCTTTTCCACACACACACAGCATCCTTGCGACAAGGTACGTGCTTATTTCAATTGTAATTGTAACTGTAATTGTGAAAAGTGGAAACATTACAAAACAAGCGGTTTCTATTACGGACTTCCTGAACGCAATTTGCCGGGACCTGTTGCATGAAGAGTCCGCCGAACGGCCGACACGCTGGCGGTGAACGACTGAAATAACCTCCCTGTATATATATATATATCGCGATTGAAGGCGAGACCAAATCTCGATACTATCATTGTTCTTAGTGTACAGTGGGATCCATGAGTATTACCGTGCAAATTGTCCATCATCATGTTCGTGCACTTTCTTTGACCCAATAAGAGCTTCAAGAATTAAAAGAAAACTCAAAACAAGCTGTTGACAACTTCTGCATCAGCATACATAAATATCCATCGCTTAAAAACACATAGAATGTGAGAGAAAAATTAATGAAAATAGTCATGGACAATTTGCATGGTAATACTCATGTGCTCTCGCCTCAATTAGTACTCCGGCAGTTTGTTTCTTTATACAGCATATTTGCAGAAGATACAATTCAATCTACAGGTGTATCAATATACGCTGTATAAAACACAACTTATTACTAACTTCGTTGACCCTGTACGTCTATAAATACAGAACGATTGATTGATTGATTGATTGATTTGCTTTATTTTACTTCGCCTTTTGTGCCACTTTTTGCTAATTTGCGAAGATGGGGATGAGTGATGATATGATGAAATTGATGAATAGACACTCACAAACATCCATGCCCAGACTAGGATTCATAGCGCGATGTGCTAACCACTCTGCCACGTGGGCCGGCCAAATACAGAACGAGAATCACAGATTACTTACTTCTGAACGTCGTCCATCATTATAGTGTACGAGATATTATGTCGATCGAGGTAATCAAGGAATTGGTCCAAGTGCTCTGGGGGTACCATAATGTCTGCCTGTCTCCCCAGGGCTGGAACAGTCCAGAAGTCAAAATCCGAATCGTAGTAGATGGACATAAGGTACTGCATTGTCGAATTGTCCCGCACTGGAACACGAATCACTTTATACCTATCACAATGAAAAAGAAAACAGGTTCATTACATATTGAAATAATTAACATCACAATCTACATACATTTTTCTGGTAAACATTCTACCGATCTTATATTAAAATTGGGCATGTTTGAAGAATAAGAATGATTAATTAAGCTCCTTAATTAATATGTGTAACCAGGTAGCTGCAATGAGTTTTGTTTTGAAAAATGAAATTGTGTACATGTAAAAAATCAAATTACCCTTAGATTTATTTTTTAAAAATAAACTAGCAATCCAAACTGCTTATCTTTTAGTTAAAGAATAGAAACGGTATTATAGTTATAAAGGAGCATGCGTTTTGAAGTTAGGACTTCCTTAGTTTCTGTGTGGTATGTACAGTCACGGACACTGCCGGATTGTAACGATTCCATTGAAAGTCAATGTATTCATTACAAGCCAGCAGTGTCCGTGACTGTACAAAGAGAAAAACCGTGGTGATGTACAGTCACGAACACTGCCGGCTTGTAACGATTCCATTGAAAGTCAATGTATTCATTACAAGCCGGCAGTGTCCGTGACTGTACAACATGCGTGGTAATATGTATGTATCCTACTGTACCTACATCCCGGTTCGCTTATTCCGCGGTCGTACGGTAGATGGTGGCTGCCTTTTTGACGGAACATTTTTGATAATACATACTAAATTAAAAATTATCTGCCAGATTATGCAAATATTCGTGCCGTATTGCAATAATTCCCCATTGATTTAACAATATTGGATTCAGGAACCAAAAAATCAATCAACTGTCACGCATCAATTTTTTATTAGTTCGGTGGGAACTTCACCATTGCATGTCTGACAATTGTGGATCGAAATATGAAGCAAAAGCTCGTCTACGTTTACATGGTAACGTCAGCACCCTGTAATCAATGGGTCCCTGTTTCGATCTAGGATTTTACGCCCAGGATTTCAAGATGTACAACTTTATAACAAATTGCCAGAGGAATTGAAGAATCATAATCCAACTAAATTTAAAATGACAGTAAAGAGCTTGCTAATGAAGTATTTGTTTTATAGCACCGAGGAGTACTTAGATCATATTTTTCATTAATAGACATAACCTGGATTTTTCTTCTATTTTTTATGTTATTTTATACTCTTTTATATTTTTTAACATGCATAAGTATGTGTTTATTCTTTTGTACTCAAAATTATGCCTGTAATTGACCTACCCCTTATCATAGTGATATTTGTACTTATATGATCAAGTGGATGGAAATAAATCTTATCTTATCTTATCTTATCCTGTGGAGGCACATAGTTGTTCCGATCTCACGAAAAATTCAAGGTGCAGTCCCGATTGGTAGACTTAAAAACTCAAAATCTCAAATATGCATTCATTTTTTCTAATTACTCGGAACCACTGTACGCAGAAGGGGGGGCTGTTGGGGCTAGAGCCCCCTCCGAAATTGTGAAAAATTCAACATTTTCAAATAAAAGCAGTGAATAACTCGTGAAACCCCAAAGTGGTAAATGCAATACAAAATTACCCCCGATTGCCATTTTTGAGAGTGGAGACATATAAATACACGAAATATCTTACTGTGTATTCTGCCCCCACAGAAAGCATCCATCTATACAATTCCAACAACCCCCTCCGGAAAGAAAATCCTACATACGCCCACTGCTCGCAACGAATATTGTCGATGATCACTGTTGGCATTGCCTGATATTCAAGAAAGCACAGATTATATGAACTGGACTGATCTACGGACGTTCTAAAGTAATAATCTAATACTTTACTTTCTATTAAAATCCACAATGCTTAATGAAAATCCATGAAAAGTCTTACCCATCGAAACACATGAATGTTTTAAATATCAGTTATTTTCATACCACGGTTAATATTTTATTAGATCTAGAAGGCGAAAGACGGGAAAATTCTGGTAGAGAGAGGAGAGACAGGAAGAAAATGTTTGGTAGAGAGAGAGAGAGAACAAAAGACTAGTAGAAGGAGAAAGAAAGAAAAGGAATGGTAGAAAAAGAGAGAGAAAAGAGAGAAAAAGAACTGGTACAAAGAGAGAGAAAGGGAGAAAGGACTTGTAGAAAGAGGAAGAGAAATAAAATGTATGACTGATCGAAAGGGAGAAAGAGAAAGAAAAGAACTAGTAGAAAGAGAGAGAAAGGAAAAGACAGAGAGAGAGAGAGAGAGAGATAAATGAACTTGTAGAAAGAGAGATAGCGAGAGAAAAGGACTGATACAGTGAAAGAAAGAAAGAAAAAGACTGGGAAGATGGATAAAGGCAAATGGAGAAAAAGATGAGAAAGCAAACGGCAAACAGAGAGATAAACCAGAAAAGAGTAAGAAGGAGAAAGCTCAAGGAGACGAAGAGAAGAAGAGGGAGAAAAATACGAAGAAGGAGAAACGAAAGAGGTTAACAAAAGGAAGGAAAGCGAGAGAAAATATCAATGGAAGACGAAAAGAACATCAAGATAAAGGAGAGCAAGACAGAAAGAATCTCAGCAGCTTTCTTTATCCACCCCCCCCCCCCCCAAGAAAATCTTCTGTCAACGCCACTCATAGGAAGAGACGCTCGTGATAGCTTCTGCACCTAAGCAGCATTAAACAAAGGAAGTGGCTTCTTTCCGGTCCGCGTCCGTAAAACAACAGAATGCTGAGTGTCCTACTATTTACTTAGTTCCGTGTTTTCTACACACACTGCTATCGTTCTACGAAATGTGTCTGAAGAATGATTATATCATCACAGGCCATTTATGGGAAAGAGTTTTACGACAGCACTATAGTTTTTTTTTAAAATTCCTCTTGCTATTTACAGAGACATAATGAGGCTTAAGAGGGCGTAGGCTGTACAAGTTTCCTCCTACGACAATGTTACTGAAAGTGTCTCTACTGTCTAGCTTTTCCAGCGCTCAATGGAGTAGCATGCATGCATAAGCGAATCTAGGATCAAGGGCGTATTTTGAGGGGAGATCCATGGGGTCCGGACCCCTTCCAAAAAACTTACCAAGTACTAAAATAGTGAATATATATATTTGTTTAGCACTTGTAAGATAAGCGGTGGTTGTTTATTTCCTGTGAACTTGGAAGACAAGGATTGTTATAATCAGTGGCGGCCGGCGGCAAGTATGATGGCTAGTGCTAACGTGATCAAGAAATCGAAAAAAAAAAAACTTCCGCAATGCTCCCGCTCCCTCCTTGAGGTTGCCCCACTGGCCAAGATGTTTATCCTCGTTTGGTAACGTGGAAAACAGTATGGGTTTAAGTAATAACACACTAATACGATTCATCTTCACTCACTAACCTATCTTTATACACTACAGGACACTTCACTAAAAACACAATTACAAGAGGAAGGGAAAACAAATCTTCTCACCTTCTCCTCCCCCATGCACACGTATTCCAACTGGATGTTGAAAATATTCTAGACATTTGATGTAAAAAGAAATTGTCGAAATGCCAAAGAAAACTCGCATCACCATAGGATTTTTTACTTTTATATTTTTAAAAAGTCTGGATGGCCCTCTAGGCGCGTCTATCTATTATCAAAATGTTCATTTAACTTTGGAAAAATACTAGGTTCGTTTCTCCAAAAATTGGCAGAAAAGTAGATAGTACCTATTTCAAGAATTACTTCTCCAACGGGTCTTACAAATCCGTCGTATTTAGCGACTTATCTCTGAAGATTACAACTGTGTCAACACTGCGAAAGTTCCCTCGCTGTGCCAAAGCGAAAACGGGCACGGCTGGTGTCTTATGGGCTAACCCCATTGGCTAACACCACCCCCTGCCACCTTCTTCCCGGCTCATGGTGGAAATGTTACTCGCTGAGACTTCTCACGTGTTTCAACTTGGTTAGGCCAGCTCTTGGGTGGCGCGGAACGATGCCTCGCCGAGGGTACGAAACAGCTGACGATGCAGTGAGGAGGTTGGGCGGTTCATATCTAGTCTGTGGTTGGGGTGGTCGTCACGTCAGCTTGACCGATTGCAAGATTCGAATCTCCTTGTCTGTAAACTATCAATGTATTATTTTAACAATGCTTGGGGTAAGTATGCATTTCTTCTGAGGGTAGTACCATGGAGAATGTGCACCAGTTACAATAAATTGCTAATCAAGAATAACACCATTGACATCTTTTCTATGAACCTAAGGGACCTCAGTAAAGCCACTATTAACACAATAACCTAAGCTTAAACACATAATTTCCTAATGAAATAATATGTGATCAAGTGTGTGTGTGTATATATATATATAGGAAATAATTTTAATGTATTTTATGTAGGTGTGTGTGTGTGTATATATATATATATATATATATATATATATATATATATATATATTACAGAAATATATGTAATTGTATTCACTATGTATCCTTCACATGGGCTCTGTAATTAGGTATGTACCTGTTGAGTTCGATAAATAAATAAATAAATAAATAAATAAATAAGTACACAGACTCCTCTCAGGTACAGGGATAGTGTTAGGCAAAGACAATACTTCACAGCACAGAGTAATAAAACCACATTATTGCAGTAGACAAAACGAAAGGATTTATTATTTATTTATTGCAATTATATTATAACGCAAACAGGCTTAGTACGAAGGTGAGGATTTCGCTTTGACGATGTCTTGACTGAACTAAGACGCATAAACTCAATGCGTGGCTATCGGCATGTTTATGGTCACATAGGTTTAGCTTGCGCCCCGAACTACCACACCAAGAGATATGCAATAATAACTGAGCCAATGTTTGCTCTTTAGCCTTTTATTCCAAATTAATCCTTAGACTAACTTTATTTCTTAACGTAGAATGGTGCAGTATTGTGCATAGCATCAATGCATGGCCATCGGCATATCTATGGTCACATAGGCTTAGCTTGCAGCCCGAACTACCATACCAAGATGTATGCACAATTCTGCAACCATTCTACGTTAAGAAATAAAGTTAGCTTAAGGATTAATTTAGTATAAAAGGCTAAAGAGCAAACATTGGCTCAGTTATTATTGCATATCTCTTGGTGTGGTAGTTCGGGGCGCAAGCTAAACCTATGTGACCATAGGCATGCCGATAGCCACGCATTGAGTTTATGCGTCTTAGTTGAGTCAAGACATCGTCAAAGCGAAATCCTCACCTTCGTACTAAGCCTGTCTACGTTATAATTCGCGATTAAAATTAACAGATATGCCATCTGGTGGGATTTTCAGGAAGTACTCTAAGTAGGATACGTTTTGTTGAAGTCGTTTAAAGCATGGGGAATATGCGAGAGAGTAAGGTCTACTGTTCAGGTTTTTTTTTTTTTGCTCTAAATAGTTTTATGGGTCAGAACAAATTAAAAGTTGTAATGTGTTTCCATCCCGTGGAATCAACAAAATGAAATTTGTTAATAAATCAGGGAAAACGTAATTGACAGAAGATTGGTATGGGGGATATAACACTGTAATTCGGCAAGGAAATTACGAAGAATGCACGAGTCTGCTTACTTTATTTTTCGAGAGATAAATATATATTACCATGAAAGTAAAGTTTTAAATTGTACTTTATAAATAAAGCTTTTTTTTCGAGAAATCATGAACCGTCTTACCCAATGCGTCCATGTATTACCGGTATTACGTATGTGTGAAATTTGGTGCAAGTGCAAGTCGATTAAGAGAGAAGATGAAAATAGTTTGAGAATGAATTAATGTCAAATATAACCAGAAAAGAAAGTGGATATGCTAATGTTACTGTTTCATTCAGTACGATGTCCTTTTTCAGTGAGTATAGCCTGGTCATGAAATCGTGAATATTATTATTAAACCAGTATTTCTCTTTCGAGAAAGAACTGCAACGATATGTTCGCAATTTTCTCCAGTCCCAGCTTTTCAAGTATAGGTCAATTTCAATTCCTTTAAAAGTATTTTCAAATAATTTCCGAGAACCCCAGTTACAACATGACGTGCAGATGATACAGTACTGCTTTGGACAACCAGTGCGTATACATTAGTTTCGTCTGCATTTTCCGTGTTATGTTTGCCTATCATAATTAAATGCTTCGTTCTCAGTACAGTTTCAAGTTTGTTAGAGTACCAGGAATTCACATCGCATTCGCAATATTTAAGAATAATGCGTAATTTAAACGTTTTCAACCATACCAGTCATGACAACACGCTGCTATTTTGTACTAGTGCTGAATGTAAAGAAAGATTTATCCTACTTAGAGCGGCCATATTGGAAGCGACACTAGCGCTCAGGTGGTAATTTTAATCGCGAATATAATTGCAATAAATAAATAATAAATCCTTTCGTTTTGTCTACTGCAATAATGTGGTTTTATTACTCTGTGCTGTGAAGTATTGTCTTTGCCTAACACTATCCCTGTACCTGAGAGGAGTCTGTGTACTTCACCGAGTATCATCGTTCACCGCTGAATATTACTGAGTTATTATTAATAAGTATAATATAACGTCATAATAACAAATATTATACAATAATCTAACAATAATAATAATACGCCTAATAAAACTTAGAACGTATCACATATAAGATATAACACATTTTTCGACATGTGATATGTAATATTAACATCAGAACAAGCGTTATAAGGGTTTATTTTACATACAATTTGTAGGCAGATAAACAAATCGAGACTGGACTTTGAAAGTGGAATCCGAACCACTGTGCGATGTACCTCCACCAGGAAATGATTCCAAAAATCTTTCGATTTTGATTACAAGGGGAAAGCATTAGTAGATTTTTGTGAAATAATAGTAGTTCTACGTCATTGGTATTAACAATGATTACAGAAGGTGATATTTTGATGATTTATTTCCTCAAGGCAAAATTTGACCTAGTAGAGACTGGATTTGTGTCCAGCAGTGCCTTGTAATCAATAAGTGCCGGGTTCGATTTATTTAAGTGCCCACTAAATATATTCCTTTTTAATGTATTTGTTCTAAACTTTGTTTTACATTTTTACTATCTGGAAAGAGATTGCTCTAATACTTTTCTTCGTTGTAACATAATATCAATAATTTTTAAAATATTTAGTCATACATTTCGGGGAGCGCAAGTCCCCGTGCCCCTCCCACTAAATCCACCAATGCATACATGCCAGCATAACCTAAGATGATCAGCTTTTTAGAGGAACAACGCGAATGTATTGAATGCAACTTGTTACCAATAATGGATAGCAGAGGCGTCTCGTGAACGCATGCGGTGCATGCTGCGCATGTGTCAATTGTGGGGAAAAGGACAGCTTGCTCTGCGACGACATTAATGAGCATTTCTACATTCTAATTTCTTCATTATAGGAGAAGTATTTATTTTACACTAGAGCGCTGAACTTAGCTTATATTACATTTCTTGGTTCTGAAGTGACGCATGCGTCAATTGTGGGAAAAGAATTATTACTTTCTTTCACTTCAGATCCTAGAAATGTAATATAAGCTTAGTTCTCCTATATGAAGAAATTAGAATGTAGAAATGCTCATTAATGTCGTCGCAGAGCAAGCTGTCCTTTTTCCCACAATTGACGCATGCGCAGCACGCACGCATGTGTTCACGAGACGCCTCTGATGGATAGCATTGTCAAAGCTTGTTAAAGATGATGTAATGCTATTATAAATTATCTGTAAGTTGCCTCTGGCAATATTTCCACTTTACAATTACGTTGAACCTACAGTCGGGCAGTATTAACTTGAGACAAATGGCTGCCGGCGCCGCTGCAGGAGTACCAACCTACAGCGAACGCTTGACTCTCGCGAATCACGGACAATGAGCTAACGGGAGATGGGAGATTTGAAAAATTGTACATTGTGTAACGGAAAGATCACTGTATTGAGAGGACATGCTAAGAAAATCATAAGCATTATAAGTATTCTGTCTTACACAATAAATGGATAAACAGTTTATTCTTTACCTTAATCCGTAATTTGAAAACACCGAGGCTCTATGCACTGCCGCTTCGCTTGCTTCACCAGTCACTTTCAACAGTTGGTAACATTTCGCGCGCCCGAACATTAGAGTTTCAGTTGGCCCGTTACAGCGGGAAGTCCCCGGTTCTAGCCAATTCGAGCGCAGTTGCATCACTCACAGAGCGACCATTTCTCTCAAGTTAATTCTGCCGGACTGTAGTAATCAATGACCTATCTTGCTGCACCTTCCAGTACATCATCAAGAACTTTTAAAGCAAATTTACCAACAAGTCTTAGCAAGAGCTAAAATCAGTGTTGCAGGAAGACTGATTTTTGTTGTGAGGTGAATTACCATGATAACAAAACTGTTAAAAGGATAGTCCAAGGGTTCAAATTTTATGAATCCCTTCCTACAGACCTCTAATCTAATATCAATTTTATTTGTCACGTCATCATTGCGTAAGCGTACGTAAAAGCAATTTATCATCAATAATTCTGAAGATGATGGTTTAAAATCTGCATTCGAATTTGAGTAGCATTCATGTCAGCTGCATCGTGAACGAGTGAAAAATTACATAAAGTTGTCATTTTCCTGGTTTAGCTTATATTATATGATTTTGCAACTTGGCACCGAGCTGATCAGGTCTTTATGTCGAGAATTATCGACCAAGAATTCTAAAAGTATTCAAAATTATTTTTAAAGTGGGTTCTCTTATGCCTAACTTTTCACAAACAAAGTTCTTGTTTTCAGCATTAACGTGTAGTTAATTGATAACGCTACTTAACTCCGATCTCTTTGCTTTTGTCACAAGTCTTGTTTCAGTGTCTTCTGAGATTTGGAACTAGTTGGCATTTACTTATGAACAAAAATTCGTTCGCTGGGAACACTATCACGCCCAAAAGTTCATAAAAAGAACAAAAGAAGGTGTTCATTCTGGTTTAACTTCCATCGTCTTCATTCTCATGACTTGACCTTGTCCCGTTCCGCTCAAACTCGACCTTAAGCGCTCACAAACCCACGTCGTAGCCTCTCCCTCACTCTCACTGTTCAAATTCGCCCTTCCTCTCACCATGTCGAGACGTTGCTTCCGTTTTCACCAAGGGCGTACCTAACGAATGGGCTGGAGTGACTGCAGCCCCCAAATCCATGAACATTTCTTTAAATTGGAATGTTGCATACATTATATTTAAAATAGTACACATATCTTGGAAAATAAGATATTGCGCAACAGAAACATTTTGGTTGGAGTCAATAGTCTACATTTTTTGTGAAAAGTGCTTTTACTCTTACGCTATCACAGCGTGAGAGAGAGAGAGAGAGAGAGAGAGCGAGCATATGGACTCCAGGTAACCAAAAGTCAACAAAGGATTATCACTTAATCCGGGCATTATGCCAGTAGGGATCATACCAGAACAGGCAGGGGTTGGTACAAAATTACAGTTCCTCCCACCCAACATACAAGAGCCTCCCCGATAGCGCAGTGGTAGCGTCGTCGCCTTGTAATCAAGGGGTCCCGGGTTCGATACCCAGTGGAGGCACATAGTGGTTCGGATCCTACTTTAAACTGTAGGTCCAGTCCCGATTAGCCTTACTATGCATAAAGTGGATTTAAAACACCAACTCAATCTATCAAACCAACATACAAGAATCACACACACCGTTGAAACTTTTACAAGCGCTTTCTGTACGATATAATGAAGCCCCAGGTTCAGTTCTTCCAAAATAAATCCTGGGTACGCTATTGGCCCTCACCATCACGTCTTCCGGAAGTCGCGAGTTAACGTCATGAGTAGTCGTCGCCCTTCGAAAACTCATCACATGATCGAGGCAATGGGGAACGGATACCTAAAATGACCATCATAGCTATTCTGAAACACGCCACTGTGGCTAATGCGCAAACATTGCATTGCATTAACATGTGCCACGGTAAAGTTTATAAACAAACATTTTAACTTCAAAACATACCAACCCTAAACCTTCAGCATGCTTTCTACAAATAACAATAAGAATCTTACCCTTCATACGACTTGTACTCAGCCAGTATGGGAAAGAAGAAAATTGTAAGGATCTTAAAAAACAACAGTGAATCCATGACAAGTCACACCGCACAACCACAACGTTACTCTTCCATACACAGCTGGAGATCACTGTCGTGGAAGCCGGTAACACAGTGACACAAAAAAGAAAGAAAACGAGAATTACCGTGTCTTTATTAGGTCACTTTCGAAAGCTTCCTTCGCATCGTGGGACCACAACCTTAGCAGTCAATTGTTTGGTTTTCCCACCGCAGGCTGAACAATTGCATTGCATTTACCGAGTAGACGATTTAAAGAACCACAATTAAGAGGGCATGTTCGGAGGAAGTCAGATTACGCGATATCCTCCCACATTGTGCTTTTTTTCCCTCTCGATCTTCGTTTGTTTTGATTTCGAAGTCTTTTGCCCTTGCACACAAGATGGCCGAGACTGTCTTGTTATGTATTCTAAGCCTGAGCTGATTTTATCGGGAGCTTCCTTCAGCTGTAGTAACATGTTGCTTTCTACAGGCGTATGCTTCGGGGGAGGAAACGAGAACTTTCTTCTTCTCTCAACCACTTTCATCGTTTGGAGTCTGCTTCCAGGCATGCAATTCGCACGATGCATTGAAATGCACAAGCAGTGTGAATTAAACTCTGCTTTGGAGACGCACACCATCGTTAGTTGGATTTAGGTGTGAGAAGTAAACAATCATATATTTCAAGGAAAATCTCCTCCCTTTTTTGAGAAGGAGCATAAATGAACATTGTTGTCCTAAACAAAAACTAGACGAAACAATATGAGCTCTATTATATACATGTATTTTAAAACGGCCTCCCTGATGGAGTATAGTGGTAACATCGTCGCCTTATAATCAAGGGATCCCGAGTTCGATACCCGGTGGAGGTACAATGGGATCCATGAGTATTACCCTGCAAATTGTCCATGACTATTTTCATTAATTTTTCTCTTACATCCTATGCGTTTTTAAGCGATGGATTTTTATGTATGCTGGTGAAGAAGTTGTCAACAACTTGTTTTGAGTTTTCTTTTAATTTTTGAAGTTGTTGTTGGGTCAAATAAAGTGCACGAACATGGTGATGGCCAATTTGCAAGGTAATACTCATGGATCCCACTGTACATAGCACAGTGGTTCGTGTCCCACTTTAAACCGTAGGCCCAGTCTCGATTACCCTATATGTGCATACAGTGGTCTTAAAAACCCAACTCAAACAAACAAACAAATGTATTTTAAAGAATCGCTTTATAGCTTTCATGCAAGTTTTGGCTATTCGTGGCAAATTAAGTATGAGTGATGATTCAAAGAAATTGATGAAGACACACTAAGGACTATAGCCTATATATCCACTTTAAAGTTGGGACTAGAGTCCAATAATTTTCTTAGGTTATGTGTGCATCAATTAGCATACTTGTCAACTAAGGCAGAATTTTAACGATATAGACGAAATGTACTAACCGCAAATCGCTCCTGCACTAATCAGTACATTGTTACAGTGGGATCCATGAATATTACCGTGTAAATTGTCCATGACTATTTTCATTAATTTTTCTCTTACATCCTATGTGTTTTTAAACGATAGATTTTTATGTACAGGGTGGGAAATAACCTTTTGCTAGGGGTCCACAGTAAAAAGTAACAACAATTAAGAAATTATGGTAATACCAAATGTTTACTACGACAATTGTGGTTACAAAAACAAAATTAAAAGTTAGTATGTCCGCAGTTTGCTTCTCTCACAGCACGAAGACGATCAGGGTAGGAGCTCAGAAGATTCGCAAACAGTCCGTATTCCATTCCATGTCACGGAGGACTTGTTCCAGATGTGCAAGGAGTGTTGGCCGGGAATAGCGGTCCGGTCCGCGTTCCACTATCATCAAGGACTCAACTGCGTCCTTCAGAATAGCCCCAAAATGCTCCGCTGCATTCAGGTCCGGTGATGCACCCGGCCATTCAGAACTATTGAAGAAGTCAATGCCACTTCGCCGAAGAAGGTCTTGGTTTTAGCATTTGCCTTGAAACAAGGTGCTTTGTCGTGAACTAACTTTTAATTTTGTTTTTCTAACCACAATTGTCATAGTAAACATTTGGTATTACCATAATTTCTTAATTGTTGTTACTTTTTCCTGCAGACCCCTAGCAAAAGGTTATTTCCCACCCTGTATGCTGGTGCAAAAGTTGTCAACAGCTTGTTTTGAGTTTTCTTTTAATTCTCGAAGCTCTTATTGGGTCAAATAAAGTGCACGAACGTGGTGGTGGATAATTTGCACGGTAATACTCATGTATCCCACTGTACATCACCCGGTTTGTTGGTTATACATTTCTAACGAATCTCTAATGAGGATAATTGCATTTAAACATCACCATACCAAATTTCGTCTCTGTTGCATGTATAAAGCCAAATCAATAATTTATGTTGAATGACACGTTTTATCTTATCTGAATTTTACCACACAAAATACTCTCTCTTCTAGCTCTTTTATTGGTTACCTAAAGGTCGTTATAATGCCGATTGATATAAATGGTTGACCCACATTGAGAGACAGATGGACAGATCGATCGTCACTATACCAGCAACTGGTATTCTTTTAGTTAATGAAATTCATGAAATTATATTTTTCTATGTGCATTAATTTCCAAACAATTGACAGATATCGACAATTATTTCAGCCCATCGAATTTCGTATTTTTAATTCGAAAGGTTTCAAAGATATTGTGTGTTAACTGTGTGTCACAATTGTTAGATTGAATTCGTGTGACGTTAAACTAGTATTTACTTCATTTGTGGAGAATTTTAGTTTCGTACTTATCAGTTTCCGAGATATCAATAGGTCGATTATTGCCTCTCTCAGACTAATCGAGTTGAATTTTGTTGTAATGCGCAATTATTTGGTACACGTCTATCAGACCACAAAAAATGTTTTTATTGTTCTTGTACTTTCTAAAATAGTGATAGTGTAAAGTTTGTCCTGGAAAGTAGAGTAGATGGAAATAAAACACCGAATATGGTAACTCAGAATGTATTTATTGATTTAAGTGAAGCCAAAGGTTATGGTGCTACCTTTTGTTGTGCAACGAAGTTGGCAAACACTTGTACAGCCTCGAAAGTCTCCTCCACAACCCCTGCTATCTCTTCTTCTGGCAAAACAAACCCATAGTTGAAGCCTGGAAGTTCAATTGTGTAAGCGTACTTTATTCCACCACCGCCTTTCACCCAATCCTGTGCCTCTCCCGAAGATGAGTCTGAAAAATATAGTGTTGATCTTCAGTGTTACCAGACCATGGCTCTTATTTTATTTCCTTCAAAATTCTCAGAAATTTCTGCTGCTTTCATTTAAATAAATTAATGTACAGTTTACTTGTAATACCTGTAGAGCACCACAGCATTATGTACAGGCTACTTAGAACATGTTAACATGTATATTTATTTACACATCCTCCGTATATGAGTTAACATATTTTTTAAAGAATTCTAACACCATTAAGCCTTGTTTCCATGATTATGAAAAACTAAATATGCTGACCAAGGCAGTAATTTATTTTATTAAAAACATAAACTAAACGTATCATTTCAACCTTCTAGCAAGGTCTTCTTCAGACTCTGTATCAAGTACAAGTTTATGTTTTTAATAAAATAAATTACTGTACGCTTCCATTGTGCTGTGACACTGTGCTTGGTAAAGGTTCATCATATCATTTCACTTTCTCATGCTCTTCCTTCTCTTTCTCTCTTCTTCTTTGCTATCTCTTTCTCTATCCCAGACATATTGTTTTACAGGATTGTCCTGTATTCCACAATCTGACTTCATGTTTTGTACAAGTTTATATTACTACAATATTATAAGTTGTTTTATTGAACATAATAGAATGTATACTATATTACAAATTGTAATACATATTATTCTTGTGTGTTAGTGTAGAAAAGCTTATTTTTACATTTCCGTTCTCTCTCTCTCTCTCTCTCTCTCTCTTTCTCTCAGAAAAAGATGATTTGATATTCATGTTAACATATAAATACTGACACCGGGCACCATTTGCCTTGTTTTCAATTTTTACATACTAGTTGCGAAATTCATCTATTTCTTTTTCTCATTATGTATCGTCTATTTTAAATTCTAAAATGTTTGCAATTTGCTGCCTTAATCATTTCTTATATTATTGTGTAGCTATTAATTTTTTGGTAGTATAATTGTATAGCATAAAACTTTCAAAAATTGAGAGCAAAATAACTGTTTCATGTAGTTAGAAAATTACAATAACAACATTCAATTCAAATTCAGTTACAATCGTGATTTGAAAGATACCTTATTGGTCTGTAGCTGTAGAAGAAAGAACTGATATTATCTAAACAATCTTCCATGCACATACATACGCCCACAAATAGGTGTCTGGAATGCGCCGTCAAATTCCTGACTAAATTATTTCAAGCTCCATGAATGATTTCCAGTTAGGAATGCACAGTCAATGAAAGTACACAGGCGAGATCAGGTTCAGTGATCTTACCAGTCCGGTTTCCTCCCAGACTGCCATTTTTAGATCAGGTCGTGCATACTTGAGATGCTTTTAAATTAGGAATAGTCAGAAATGTAGGCAGATTGGGGAAGAACAAGGTGGTTCATTCATTATTGGCTAGAGGAAGTCTGGTTGTTCTAATAACTAACTCACTCACACTCTAGCCTTCTTAAACCCGAAGGTTTATGACTGCAGCAACAAAGGCCTTCCATCTGTATCCTGGGCAAAATCAATCCAATATTTTCCATCCTTACCGATTTCCTTTGGGTCCATCTCAACGTTATCCCTCCATCTCATCTTGGCCTTCCTACAGGTCTCTTACAATCACGTTTCACAAAAAGAATCCTGTGAACTCTTCTTTCTTCTCCCATTCGTGGCACAAATTGATGCCCCTAAATTAAATAAAGTCCCTAATACCCCCAGGCACCTCACTGCGAGGAACAAATGAATGCTTCATGTCCTCCCTTATCTTCTAGACCTTTAGAGCAGTGATGACATCTGGTGTAAGTGTGCTAAACAGGTAAATTACAGGTGTGGGAAAAGATAAATAAAGATTTACTGTTTGACCTTTTACCTTTCCTTGTTAAACCCCGCAAGCCCTGAGATACTTTGAGTACATGTCTACGGCTGGTTACAAGCTAGCGTACATGGATACACTCAGTGGTCAGAAGTAGCGAGCTACTTGTAGCGTCACTACTGTAGCTAGCTACAAAATTTGTAGCTGTAGCTGTAGCGACGCTACATTTTGAAAATTGTAGTTGTAGCGGTAGCGAAGCTACAAAATTCCTGTAATTGTAGCGAAATTTCGCTACAGCTACATTTTTTCTCGGCATTTTGAGGTGAATTTTGAATGTGGCAACAGCGTCAGAAAATATCGACAATAACCCTTAATTTTGCAGGAGGTTCATAAAGACAGTCTATTACATGGAGATACAGATTATCTAGATTGTAGATTATAGATATCTGCGTAATTTATTTAATTAGTATCTGAAGAATTCAGATATCCAGATAACTAACTGACATATATGAATATATTCCTGCTAACAGCTACGTTTTTCTAGCTGCATCGCTATTTTGGGGGAAAACATGCCTCGTTTGCTGCACCACTGGAAAAAAGTGCCTGGTTTGTGTCACCCCCGGAACAAATCCTGTGGATATTCATGGTGTAAGAGACACCAAAATGTCATTAATTGCTGTGTTTTGCAGTGCCAAAACGAGCGATGGAATTTCCACTGCACTGACAAGGGAATAGTGCCACCAATAAATGGCTCAGTACGTTAACAGCATTGATCATCGTCAGTATATAGGATCTCACCAGCAAGAAATTATTGTTACAAGAATGATAGAGTTTCTGGAATTACAATTATTTTCGCGATAGTATTTGTTCACAAAATTTAAAATTACAATACGTTTATAACACTCAGGTTTACATTACAGTTTCCTCAATAATTTTATCATATTGCAAAAAGTATGTACGAGTTATTAACTTTCCTGCAATTTTCTTTAGTTAATATGCATAGTTTTCAAATATATGTATTTCACCTACTTTGCGTCACTTTTCTGTAACTTTTGCTAATGACATCATCATCATCATCATCATCCCTCGCTGTTTCCTGCCTCTGGCTGGGTCGGCATAGAAGTCGAGCCTTTCCATTATTTCCTGGTCTTTCACAACTCCTCTCTTTTCAAGGCGTTCCAATCTAGTCTCCTAACACTCTCCACTATCTGCTCTTTCCACCGACATCTTGGTCTCCCCTTGGCCTTATTCCCACTCCTTGTGCATTGTAAGCTCTTACTGGTAGTCCTTCTGCATCCATCCTCTTCATGTGTCCGAACCATCTCATCTGTGCCTGATCTATTCTGTCCTGAAGCTTTACTACACCCACTGTCTGTCGGATCTCCTAATTTCTTATTCTATCCCTTCTAGTCTTCCTCAAAGTACTCCTTAAAAATTTAATCTCCACTGGCTGCATCTTTTCTTTGTCTCTCTATGTCATTGTCCAAGTCTCTGCTCCATACGTAATTATTGGCACATAGTATGTGTTACATATTACCTTCTTGCATTTCATAGGTACATCCCTATTCCATATTAATCTTCGAACACTTTGATATAGTCCACCACCATTCATTTGTCCTCTTCTGTTTACCTCCTCATCTATTCTTCCACTTCTTTCAATCATGACAATTAGGATGAATGGTTTATTTAATTATTCTCTTATCTATAGTCGCTTTTTGCCACTTTCGGCTAATTGTGAGAACGAGGAAGAATGATGAATGATGAGCAGTGTGGGGAATGGAGGAGCAGGAGCATCTGATCCTCCCAACTTGGCGTCTTTCCTAGTTTTTGTTTTGAGTTCATTTTATGCATAGATAATCTGATCGAGACTGGATCCTTCCTAACCACTATGTGCCTCTGCTGGGTATCGAACCTGGGGCCCTTTTGTAGTCAAAGGGCTCCAGGTACTTTTCATTCAAAATGCTGACTTCATATCAGTCTATAAAAAATGAAATATTTATTCGCAAGAAAAATATGTTGATGTGAACATAAATACGTAATCCTACCAAATTTTAGTTGTGTATAGTTGTAATAATTAATTTGGGTAACACCCTAATTGCAATATTCATATATCAAATTTGAATTGATATGCCACTTGCATAGGTATGGTATTCTCAAAAACTATAGTAAAAATAAGTAACTGAAGTAACATTGCTATCAAAATTATCGAATGACTGGAATCATGATAATAAATAACAGAATCTATTTACCAGTAGTAGGGGACTTTTTTAATACCCATATCGTTGTTTTCATTTTTTTTATGCAGAAGTAGCGCAAAAAGTAGCGAAGTAGCGAGTAGCGAACAGGAGTAGCGTAGCGAGCTACTTTTTGGTAAATGTAGCTGTAGCTGTAGCGAAGCTACATTTTGGAAGAGTAGCTGTAGTTGTAGCGAAGCTACTTTTAAAATGTAGCGTGTAACGTTTTTATATCTACATATTACAAACGCTTACATAATTGGAAAATTGCACGTAAAATATTAGTTTCATTTTCCGCTATCAGAGGTCGTTTGCCCTCGATAGCTCAATGACCAGTGCTGCCTTTTGCGGCAGACTTGGTACAACCGCGCAGGTCTTAAAACACCTCGCCAGTGCTTCAACGACTTTTGTACCGACGGGAACCAGAAGGTTAACTCCTTTCGCACAACTTAGCCAGCGAGAGACGTGCCCAGCGCGCCTTATTGACGGACGGAAGCTTCCTCGTTTTGCCATTTGTGGAATGGGCCAATATCATAGAGGACAAAGGCATGAATAGGGCAGCGGTATTGCAAGGACTTTGAGGCCAAAGTTGGTTTGGCGTAGGTACGTAAATTCTCTCTGCTGTGATAATGAACATAACATCTTTGTGCAGAAGTTCCACGTCGTATTACCTTTAATCAAGCATAAGCATTGCGCGTAAAACTTTTTGTTGCACTCTGTTTTCCTCCCCACCTTTTTCCCCTTGTTGCGTGCCACCTTTTGGACGCCTTGAACGCTTAAGTGAATTAACGAAAGATAATTACACGTTAAAATTGGTGGGAACAGAACAAATTAATTCTTACTTGATATTTTGGCTCAAAAAAAAAAAAAAACTATTTTTTTGTCGCTAAAGATTCTGGTTTTTGTAAGTGATTCATAACAAGTGAACCTTTTGTGCAGCGAACGAGTATAGCAGTTATTGCCAATCTTGTGATGCGTTCCTTAGGCTGGTATTTGATGATTTGACCTGGTAGTCAAAAAGGGGCGTCGAGTTGAAGTCCTCGTCGCAAAAGCAAAATTTACGAACCTTCATTTCCCCTTTATTAATTGATTCGGGACGTTTGTTCCTTTTGCACCTTTCCACCTTTTTCCACGGTAGCATTAAGAATCAGGAGAATTGGGGGTAATATTGTTTAAATGCAAAATTGTTAATGTAAAAGTAAATCAGCGTGATGCAAAAGAAAACTTGCTTGAAGTAAACGCATGAGCTGTAGTGTATCGTTAATTGTTAAATCTTTATGTTTGAATGGGTCGAGTGAAAGATCAATGTACGAATTGAATACGTATTGTTAATGGAATGAATGGTTGAAGTCGGTTAAATTTTTTATACACGCAGGACGTGTTTAGTGGAATTTTGACGTGGACGCACGTCTCTTGTAAAATTAGTATTTGACTTAAGTCGACCTTGTTGATATTGGGCTATTTTTACGTGTTGATTGTTATTATGAAATACATGATATTAGTGCAATGCAATACGCTGTTGATGATTGAACATAGTAATTGTAATTTTTACCTTATTTGAAATCTATTGTGCCCCAGCAAAATAAAAACGCGCACGAGATACGCGTCACGCGGTGACCATAGATCTATATCAAGGTACTACTGGGTAATTTAGTATTTACGTGGGTGCAAGACAAAACAGCAAGAGTGGGATATTGTAATTGAGAGTGTGAATGAACTCAACGGAGAAGGCACAGAGTGCTATTCGTTGACGGACCCTTAATTTTGTGTGTGCTTTATATACATATATATATATGGTGTACATTTGTTGCAGGGCTTTGTCTCGCGCTTCTCGTCGACTTTGCTTGTAGACTCCTGCATTCTCGTGCGAGAAGGGCGACACAAAAATAGTATTTGTGATATATAGTGTGGGTTTTCACTTTAACCTTGAAGTTGCGATCGCCGCACAGCAGCTTCCTCATAAACATCTCGCGCGATCGTGGCTTAACCCCACTATACCATTACAAGCGTTCTGATCACTGGATACACTTTTGCATCGCCTACTGGTGTACTGTGTAGCGTGTATAGCGCGCTGGTGGAACGTTACAACATTCAGGCAGAACTTCAGAATAGAATACCTCTCATGTTAATCACAAAATGTAGTTTTTCTACACAATATTGGTGCAAAATTAAAGGGAACTTGGAATTTTTTGTATAATTTCGAGGATAATTAGACTCGGCGAAAGTGTTGCACTTCATTTGTTGCAGACCCGGCAAATAAATAAAAATAGACAAATGAAGGTTATTTCAGCCCAAGTATGCATTGTTGTGTGGTACTTACAAGTGAGGTTATCTAGTGTCTCATTCCGATTTCCATGAAACTTGGCACGTGTATAGAGGGGCCCAAAGGAAGAAATACATGTTGTTTCTTTGTTTCGGCTAAAAAACTGTTCTAGGGGGCAAAACCCCCACTCAAATGTCAAGATGAGGACAAATTGAAGTGGGGATCTGAACCCTGTGTCCCCCTCCGATTTCCATGAAACTTGGCAGGTGTATAGATGGGCCCAAAGAAAGAAAAACTTTTTTTTTTGTTTCGGCTAATAGTGTTTTAGGGGGCAAAACGCACCCTCAAATGTCAAGAGGAGGACAAATTGAAGTGGGTATCTGACCCCTGTGGCCCCCTCCGATTTCCATGAAACTTGGCAGGTGCATAGAGGGGTCCAAAGGAAGAAATACGTGTTTTTTTTTTGTTTGGGCTAAAAAAAAAAGATTTTGGGGGGGCAACCCCCCTCAAATGTCAAGATGAGGACAAATTGAACTGACCCCGAAACCACGTAAATATGGCATAGGAAGACTAACTAACTAACTAACTAACTAACTCTCTAGCCTTCTTAAACCCGAAGGTTTATGGCTGCAGCAACACAAGCCTTCCATCTGTCCCTATCTTGAGCAAGATCTATATACTCTTTTCCATCCCTACCAATTTCCCTTAGGTCCATCTCAACGTTGTCCCTCCATCTTCGTCTTGGTCTTCCTACAGGTCTCTTACCATCAGGTTTCCCAACAAGAATCCTATAAACTCCTCTTTCCTCTCCCATTCGTGCCACATGGCCTGCCCACCTAAGTCTTCTTAATTGTCGGTACCTAACACAAGTGCTATCATGAAGAACGATGGCGTTTGAAGTTCTGTGCTAATAGTACTGGCAGATACACAAGTGGGACACTTGAGATATGAAGTTCATATCACTGGCAAACACAGCTCTGTGCTGTGTGTGTTCCAATTATATGTGCGTGTTCTTCCTATGCCATATTTACGTGGTTTCGGGGTCAGATCCCCACTTCAATTTGTCCTCATCTTTACATTTGAGTGGGTGTTTTGTCCCCTATAACAGTTTTTTAGCCGAAACAAAAAAACACGTATTTCTTCCTCTGGGCCCCTCTATACACCTGCCAAGTTTCATGGAAATCGCAAGGGGACACTTAGATAACCTCCCTTGTTAGTAATGTATTAAATGCAATTGCCTACTCACTGCCTTCCCACTATTCTTCTCTGCCGTCATTACTGAGTACAAAGGGAGTAACATACAAAAATACCTCCAATTTATCACGGTTACATTCTCACTCATGCACCCTTAGAAGATCCCTCAGCATACTTATTTAACGTAAAACTAAAGTGCTCCCCTGTGCTTTGCACCACGCCAGGAATGATGTTCTTGGGTTAATACTTACATGAAATATAACCCGTGGACCCCACCTCGTATTCCGTGCCCCGAACAGCGAACAAGGCATCAGCTGCTTCCTGAGCTACAGCGTCCTGTAAAATACAACATTGTTAAACTTTCATTTTCTCGAAAACAATTACGAGGGTCATCCAGAAAGAAAGGAAAGTTATGTGTAAAACATAAACGACAAATGGTGTGTGCAAACAATTTATGGTACAGAAACTACATACCTTACTCTACTTATCTACATGTTCACTATATCCATTCAAGCACTTATTATAGAATGATACCAGTTTGTTGATACCGTCATTGTACTCGGTTGCCGCCAATGTATTCAACCATTCCGTGTCAGGACAGAGCCTTTAAAGCGTTTGACAGGCCTCAGCATTATTGCAGCTCCCCGTAGTAGCAGAAGAATCAATGAATAAGACGCCTTTACTGTCCCAAAACACAGTTGCCAGAACCTTTCGCATGATGAGTGTTTGTTTGGCCTTTTTTTGGCTTGGAAGGTGATCCGGTATGGTGCCACTCCATTGACTGGCGCTTGATTTCGGGTGTTGAATAGGCGACCCATGTCTCATCGCCTGTAGCAATCGAGAAATTTTCGAAAAGCACTTTGCCATGATTGAAAAACTCAAAGGTACTGCCGCAACATTGTTGAATGCATTGGCGGCAAGGGATTACAATGAGAGTATAAACAAACTGGCATCACTCTCTGATAAGTGCTTCAATGGGTATGGCGAGAATATTTGAAAGAATAGTGTAAGGTTTTTAGTTTATGTACCATAGCTTTTTTGAGCACATCATTTGTCGTTTTTTTTATACCAAAACGTTCTTTTTTTCTGGACGACCCTCGTATATTACTACAGATGCGACCCGAAAATGATCTAGGTGTTGTCGTAGAAGAAAAACTTAACTTCAAAGAACACATCGCAGCTACAAATACAAGTGTAATGAGCCTCCTATGCCTCCAGGGTTCCCAAACTTTTTTGTTTTACGGCGCCCTTAGTGTTTCAAGATTTTCACGCGGCGCCCAAGTCAGAATGTTGTCCTATCTAACAATTGCAACGCTCAGTTAGAGTGGTTAGTTTGCTTGCCTTAAGTTAAAAAATAAACACATATTTCAAATTCAGAAACATTTTATGTGTAAAAAGTACTAAATAAGCACATATTTGGAACAATCGTATCTTTGGAAACCACTGCCTTAGCCTATTCTTCAAATCATTCATTTCTCCGATTCTTGAATACTGCTCTCCAGTCTGGGCCATGGCTTCCAATACTATTCTTTCTAACATGGATTCCGTCCTCAGCTTCTTTACCGCCATTGTTCACCATAGAATTCCTTCTCTATGGCATCTTCAGAAACCTGACATCCTGACAACTTTGAACAATAAGTTACTGCAGATCCAATGCGATCTGGCCGACTTGATTTTTATTTTTTTAATTGATCAAGGGAAAATGGAGATTCGAGTTTCTAATTACAGAATTCAAGTTCAGAGCGCCCTCTCGATCTACCCGAAACGCTAAATTGTTCCACAACTCTACCACTAGGCTTTCTCTTATACAGCGCTCTCTGTTCCACAGGCTGCCCCAAATATTGACATTTTCTTCCCAGAAAGAACTTTCCGATTGTCACTAGCAATGCATCTGTAGATCTTTTCATTGTCTCCTTCTTTATGTCTTATCATGTTTATGTTTTCCTCAGCCTCCCCGATGGCGCAGTGGTAGCGTCGTCGCCTTGTAATCAAGGGGTCCTGGGTTCGATACCCGATGGAGGCACATAGCGGTTCGGAACACACTTCAAACTGTAGTTCCAGTCCTGATTAGCTTTACTCTGCATAAAGTGGACTTAAAACACAAAATCTATTATATTTTCCTTTCTTGTTTTTGCCTTAAACCATCTTGACTGGTTTTTGTTTATCTATTACAATTTCAGTGAAAAATGGCCATTGCAAGGGTTGTGTCCTAATTGCGAACAGTGCCTAAATCGTTCTAATTGAAAAAATACTTGCATGTCTTAATTGCGAACACATGTAACTGAAAAACCTGTTTTCAGAAATTAATAAAGGTAGTGACTCAGAGAGACAGCTGGTTTGACTAGCAACGATAGCCAACCTGATTGACTTATCATGACGGATGATTATTATTTTCATTTTCAAGTAGAGTGTCATTTGTTTTGAAATTTGAATTTGAAATTACTAATTATATTATTAAATGACGAAGCTCTTTTCAGTTACGAAGTGTGCAGTATCTAGTCGTATGTAGAAATTAGGCCACACTTCTATTATTAAATTATTTCTACTTCGGCAACGAGAGAGAAAGCTGTAGTAGTTCCAAAGGCAGAAATTGTGTTCGCAATTAGGACACTACCCTTCGAGGTTAATCCTGTTTAGGCAGCAAGTGTTCGCAATTAGGACTGTTCGCAATTAGGACTGTTCGCAATTAGGACTCTTCGCAACTAGGACTGTTCGCAATTAGGTCGATACCATTACAAGTGCTGTATCTCAAATTTGGAATAAATAAATAAATAAATAAATTGCTTTTATCGAGAGATTCGCCAAATAGATACGCCCGTTAGCATCAGGTGGACATTGTGACTACCGGTGAGGTGTTCACAGATCTCAATCCCCAAGTCAATTGACTCCCAACCGAAATTCGAGACGATACCGAGACTTGTACCCGAGAGTCTCATCTCTTTCGACACTTTGGCAAGGTGTATGCAAATTTCGCTCAGATGATTTTCCTTTCTATGCGACGTATTCGTGTTTACCAAGGTGCAGGCGGTCTAATATGTTGCAGATAGATGTATGCACAGAAAATGTATGTTTCTGTGTTTGTTGCACATTTGATAACTATTATTTTCGAGACTTGAGGCGAGTCTGCTCACTACTTCTTTGCTCTTTTCTATTCGAATTCCTTATTTTTTTCAACTGTTTCCTGTTGTCTCACTCTCTGCTTCTTTCACTTCGCTGGGTTTCACCTATTTCCTATCCTTCTCAGTTTCTCTTTCGCACGCTTCTCTGTCTTGTTTCTTTCTTATTTCTCTCTCTCTCTCTCTCTCTCTCTCTCTCTAGGTCTATCTATCTATCTCTCTGTGCAGTAGCGTACGCAGGATTTAATCAAGGGGGGGATTATATCTAAAACTTTCTCCAAATTCACATTACCATTGTTTTATTATACTTTAATTAAATAATAATTCTCATAATTAATTAATAATACTTATAATTAATTAGTTGAATTACTACTAATAATACTAGTAATACCACTACTACTATTAAGTAGTAGAGATCTACATAAATATAGTATTTATGAAAGCAATAAAACGAAATTAATTTCTAGTAATTCGATTTTTAACAAATTCTAGAGCATTTTTTCTTTCTTCCGAAATAATTGTCTACTCAACGAGATGAGACATTTTAGGTGTGAAGAAAATCCATAAAAACAAGAAAATATATTAAAATAAATTGAAATATTCAAAGTACGGAAGTCATCCAAGAAGCTGCGGGGGTCTGGTCAGTAGGGCATCTGACAACCATGCGGGAGATCCGGAATCGATTCCCGGAATTGGTTGGAATTTTTCCGGCTTTGTCGCCGCATAAATATCCCCGATAATTCACATCTGGATTGTTTCGCTATTCATACCAACAAAACATTTTACAATAGTTAAGCTTATTGTCGTTTGAATTCAGAAATTCATACGTGCCGCGGGAAAGCGGACTGGTGACTGAGTTATTCTTGTCGGCCTAGCCATTGTCAATACATTATCCAAGTTCAACGAACCAAGAACTTTCTTTAGTTAATGCTCATTGTTCACACACAAAAATACATGATCATTGAACATTGTTGCAGCCGAGATACAAAACAACTTTCTTGCTCTTTAAAATCATAGTTGCCCTTATATATTATTTTCAAGAATTCGTGTTTATTTTCAAGACATTCACTCTTAAAGACGCGTGTTTGGAATACTGTGCTTTTCTCCGTGTCGCATGGCAATAAAAATTCAAATTATTATTATATTATTAGTAGTAGTAGTACTGCCGCAGTTCCTTGACAGTGATAAATTGGTCATTCTTACTTTTTCCACAGCATTTTTCATAATATTTCAAAAGCTCAAAAGGGGGGGTTAAACGCCGTAACCCCCCCCCTTGCGTACGCCACTGTCTCTGTGTCTGTCTCATCTTTTGATCTCCTTCTATCTCTTTCATGTTTCTTTATCTCTCTCGCTTTTCTTCATTTATCCCACTATCTCTCTTTTCTCTCGTGTTTCTTTATTTCTCTCTCTCTCTCTCTCTCTCTCTCTCTCTCTCTCTCTCAATCTCTCTCTCTCTGTTGAGACTTTATTATATTACCTTCCTTTCATTTCTTCTCTTTCTCTCTCACACTTTCTCGTGTCTTTATTCTCCTTTCTATCGTGATTCTTTATTTACCTTTCTCTTCCTTTTTCATTTTATTACCATTTCCCCTTCATTTCAAATCTCTTCTTTTCTCTCTCTCTTAAAACGTGACACAAACATGACGTCATTATTTCTCACTTAAGGTAAGCATACACATTATTATTTTTTACTTTTGACCCCCCCTCCCCCCCTCGCCTCCCAAAACACATCTTTTTGGAAAATTTATTGCAGGGCATTGGTAACATGAGATGAGTCTTTGAGAAGTTTCTTCTAGTCTTGGGACCATCCCTAATGGTAAATGTGTGTATCTTATTTCGAAAACAATCATTTTACAAAAGCCTACAAAAGTTTAAAGTACTATAAACTAGCATTTATTTTTTAAACAAAAACTAATAAAATGATAAGGAAAATCAATGTTTAATGCATATGTGATATACTTTACTATTCACCAAGAGTTGAATTCAGATATAATCAATTCCTCTGCTTACCAAATCCTGCCAATCATCAGGACGATTCGAAGTATAACTCCATGGATACATGATTTGCTGCAAGAGTGCAAAATAAATTGAAATATCGTGTTCTAATATCAAAGGTAACAGTTGCCTTAGTGTAATTTTAATACAGGATTATATTTATTAAATATCAGCGAGACTTTTTCCTTGTCTATTTTATTTTGTTGGGATGTAAACGACTCCTGAGACAAACTGACGAAAAACTTCTTAATGGTTGGAACTGGTCTATAACTGTGAACTATCGGTAACTATGCACAAATTTAAATCACTGGTTGTGAGATTACAAAGTTGTAGACAGAAATACTGGGATATTTAGTAAGAAAAGAGGAATCATTGTTGAAGCCATTTTATCTTCAAAAAGTAATGGTGCAATTATCTATTTATTTCCCACCTTAAAATTAGTTCTAATCAAGGTTATTAGAATTATATAGTTCTAATAATGAAAATGATTAAAAATTCTATCTTCTCAGAGGCGAAAGACATTATCTTTCCAGTAACGAGATTGCTGATGTCATTTATCTTGATAAATTATTCGTGCGTAAAATTGAAATGCTTCAATTTCCAAGATTTTCCCATGATATTTCGTAATTTTGTGATTTTTAAAACCTTGGAAGAATTTCTCACGTGACTGTTCTAGATTCTCCAAGTACGATTAATCTGTTTCAACAGACCTATTGAGAAATGTTTGATTTGAGTTAAGATTTTTGGATGTTTCGGAACAGTTAGACATTTTACACCCTTCTGAATATATGAGGCAATATCATAGTATCTAAAACCCTTACCTTGCGAATTTTTTGTAGAAGGCTGGGAAGCCGTTCACATTAAATTGAATAGTAGAGATAAAGATGAAATAATAATTACTATAAACTAATAAAAATATTATCTTATTGGAAAAATTATTATACTTTTGAAGAGACTTCTATATACGAGCTGAATGCATACCCAAAACAGTAGTTTCGCCATTATACTAAAATGCATTCTATTTTTTTATTAATTTCACACATTCAAGAAAAATGTTTGGAAGTTAGGGTGAAAATTACAGTCATGAAGTTCACGGCAAGTGACTTCTCAAGCAAAATTCACATTTGTTAGAATTTTGAAAACTAGTGGAACTATTTATTCTTTGGATTAACTGGTAAAATATGAAAACTGGAGTTCTCACCTGGTTCTTGCATTTTACACTTAATTTTTGAAGCTAAAACTAAACGAAACCCACAGCGCTACAGCCCTTGAAGGGCCTTGGCTTACGTACCGACTGCTGGTCTCCCTCCCACACTGTTCCTCCGTCACCTGTTATAGCGTGGAGATCTTAGACCAGTATTGGGGTGACGGGTGGTCAGCCCGACGAACCCCTATACGTAGGCCGAATAAATTCCGACCAGGGCCGGATTCGAACCTACGCCGTCCCGCACCGAACGATCTCAAGACGAGTGAACGCCTTAACCCGCTCGACTACGGAGGAGGACAATTTTTCAAGCTATAATATATATGCAGGGTGATTCTAAAGGTATAGTACAAACGAAAGCCACAGATACCTCCCATGAAATAGAGACGAAAGTTCCCTTTCCACTTTGCCAAGAGATGCCTCCGTGAGGAGCTAGACAACGCCGAAAATGTGTGAAAATGAACTTCACACCTCTGTACAGCCAGTACCAGTGAAGACAGAAAGGCGGAACAAACGAAGTCAAAAGGAACACTAAAGTCGCCCATCCGAAAAACACTAGGCGGCAGCTGCGCAACGCATGCGCATGGGGTTCCACAAAGGAAATAGGAGTGTCCCGCAAGACAAGTGAAGGGAAAGGGTAGCGATCGACAACGGTAGGGACAAAAGAAGCAATGAAGCATGAAGTAACAATTGCACAGCGGGAAACAAACACATGCAGCGCGTGCGGAGTCCCCAAACACAGTGGGGAGACACCGCAGCAAGAACAAAGCACGGTGCAACAAAAGAGAAAGAGGACCGGACGGGGAATGGTACCTGCCAAGGAGACAACAAATGCGGGACGAGGGATTCCCCGTAGCAGCACCGAGGGGATGTCACACAAGAGGTCGTGCGCCAGCAGGACAAACACAGCAACTACGGGCACAGGAGGTTTATTGCCTCGCAAAGGTGCACTTACAGATAGGAATAGTACGTAGTACGTAGTCGTACCCCGGACTGACGTTGTTACAAAAGTTGCTCAAATTGACCACCACCACATTCAATGCAGGCATTGCAGCGTCGCAGGAAATTCTGGCGAACCCTATCAAAAATCCCTGGCATGGTACACACCTCGGTCGATGCTGCAAGTATCCGCGCTACCAATGTTTCCTTGTCAGGCATCGGGGTCTCGTAGACGAGTGTTTTCACATGGCCCCACAAGAAGAAATCCATTGGTGTGAGGTCAGGCGAACGGGCGGGCCAGGGGACGGGGCCCTCTCTGCCGATCCAGCGCTGTGGGTAGGTACGGTGCAAAAGGGTTCGCACTGTGCCATCAAAATGTGCAGGCGCTCCATCCAATTGAAACCACATACGATGTCGCACGTTGAGGGGTACATCTTCTAGCAGCTCTGGAAGGACTGATGCAAGAAAGGTGCGATAGAGGCGGCCATTTAAACGTGGTGGCAGCAGGTATGGACCGATAATCTGTTCATCGATGATACCTGCCCAGATATTCACTGCAAACTGGGTCTGATGGTGCACCTCGACTGCTGCATGTGGATTTTCATAATCCCACACATGGCTGTTTCGGCAATTGAAGATGCCCTCACGGGTGAATGTTGCCTCGTCCGTGAAAAGCACATGGCGCAAAAAACGGGGATCGTCGGTACAAAACTGCAACAGTCGTTGACAGAATTCCACACGTCGTGGGTAATCCCCAGCCTGCAACGCGTGGACTCGCTGTGGATGATAGGGATACAGCAGATCATCATGAAGGACACGCCACACTGTCGACTGTGATACTCCCACTGCACGTGCAATGCTACGGGTGCTAGTGGACGGTGTGTCGTCCACGCGAGCAAGTACGTCCTCCTCGACCGCAGCGGTGTGCACATGTCTTGGGTGACCGACATGATGGCCTGCACGTAACACACCCGATTCACCAAGGGTACGGTACACGTTCGAAAACAACCTGCTGTCGGGTTGTCGCCTCTCCGGATACCATCCGCGATAAAGGCGTGCAGCTGCTCGGCCATTGCCATCTGCAAGGCCGTAGACAAAATGCATGTCCCTCAGTTCTACAAATGTGTAGCGTTCCATGGTACGGTGAGGATAGTGCCAATTATGGAATACTGTACTGCAGTGCACAGGTGGCACGCACACACACACTGGTCACAACGGCTTCGAAACAACGTACTCAATTGTCGTACGTCAAGCACACCACCACCGCACCGGCTCTTTCACTGACACGCTCCCTGACGCTGCACTTCCAATCAGCCCACACGTCCGCACGGCGCTGTGGTACAATCAGATGACGTTCCTGAGCCACCCGTGCCTGTGCTCTTCACTACCTGACCACTGCCGTCAGGTGGGGCCATGTACTCTGGGGGCTTGTCATCGTGGAACACATGTAGCGTCCTTCATTCTTGCCCCATTCACCCACAACACGTACTTCGTCCGTCTTGCTCGAGCCGACGGGGAGCACTACGTACGATCGTGTGGTGTTTGTGTACACCAATGTGGGGTAACCCAGCAGTTGAACAGACGTGCATACCCCCACGTAGCTTCATTACACGATTGTCCCACGCAGTTTATCTGTCCAGCCTTGCTCGGCCCGGTCTCACACCCACGCGGCAGTGTGCGGCTGCGGTGGTGTGAGGCCACGCTTGGTTTCGGAGCGGAAGGCTGCGGCCGAGGAGGGACTCGAGTTGTTCGGCTGGGGTTGCGCTCGGAAGCAAGCAGCCGCGTCAGGTCTGGGAACGGTGGACCTGGTGATCGGGATGGAAACATTCCGACCTCGTCCATTAGTGTCGTCCACCGTACGGAGTGGTGGGGTCCATACGACACTCCAGCAGCCTTTCGCCCGCTCCCACCCAGCGATGTGCCTCCGGCTTCATTTCTAAGAGGCTGATTGGGCCCCATCACGACGTTTGTTACAACGTCAGTACGGGGTACGTGGTCCTATCTGTACGTGCACCTTTCATTAGCAATAACCTCCTGTGCCCGTAGTTGCTGTGTTTGTCCTGCTGGCGCACGACCTCTTGTGTGACATCCCCTCGGTGCTGCTACGGGGAATCCCTCGTCCCGCATTTGTTGTCTCCTTGGCAGGTACCATTCCCCGTCCGATCCTCTTCCTCTTTTGTTGCACCGTGCTTTGTTCTTGCTGCGGTGTCTCCCCACTGTGTTTTGGGGACTCCCCTTGCGCTGCACCGCCAGCGCCGCCATTTCTGCCCCGAACCATGTACGCGTCTGTTGCCTGTCGAGTGTCACGGACCACTTTGCTTGCATTCTCGGTGTGTTTTTACATCCTACGTCGTCCTCCCGTGGTTCTGCAACCCCGCACTACTTTTCTCGACTGTACTGCTTCAGTCATGGTGTTTGTTTCCCGCTGTGCAATTGTTACTTCATGCTTCCTAGCTTCTTTTCTCCCTATCGTTGTCGATCGCTACCCTTTCCCTTCACTTGTCTTGCGGGACACTCCTATTTCCTTTGTGGAACCCCATGCGCATGCGTTGCGCAGCTGCCGCCTAGTGTTTTTCGGATGGGCGACTTTGGTGTTCCTTTTGACTTCGTTTGTTCCGCCTTTCTATCTTCACTGGTACTGGCTGTACAGAGGTGTGAAGTTCATTTTCACACGTTTTCGGCGTTGTCTAGCTCCTCACGGAGGCATCTCTCGGCAAAGTGGAAGGGGAACTTTCGTCTCTATTTCATGGAAGGTATCTGTGGTTTTCGTTTGTACTATACCTTTAGAATCACCCTGTATATATATTTGGAGCGATTTTGCAATACCGGGAATTTCTCCATTTTGTTTGAAATTTGGCATACTCACTAAATTAGGGCTCCTAATCACGAATCTGAAGTTAAAATTTGGCGCTCACGTGTCAAACTTGCAAAATAAGAGGGTCAGTCATCGCAACCGACAATTGCTCATTATTTATCGCAAGATTTTCCGTTTCGAATACTTAAAGAACAAAATATATATATTCCTGATATTACTACGACCCTAAATTTTCTTTAACTATGTTTCCTAACCTAACCTAGCCTAACCTAACCACGCGCCAATGGTTCGTGGGGCTAGCGCCAATGGTCCGTGGGGCTAGCCATAATTCAGGAATTTCTATACGTGAGCGCCAAATTTTAAGTGCAGATTCGTGATTAGGAGACCCAAATTAGTAAGTATCCGAAATTTCAAACAAATTGGAGAAATTCCCTGTATTGTTAAATTATACCTATATATTTATTAGCCAATACATGTATCAAACAATTTTCATGATAATGTGCTATTAATTTTTCTCTATTCCACTTTTGATTTTCTAATTCTTATTAATTCTCTATATTCTTTCACCTTTATGCTATATTTGTACTGATTTTATCCTAATATTATATTTCAATTCAATGTCTTTGCATATGCTAATTTTTGCTAATTTTTATAACTTGTTGTTATTAAAATATAATATTTGGATTCGTTTATCGATTGGCAAAGTAATATAGTTGTTACTGATGCTATATTCAATCATATAATTTTTAAATAATAAAATAAATATACAGTTACGTTAATTATTTCTCAGGTGAAATTTCAATTCTGACACTGTGGAAATTATGAACATAATATCTGCTACTATCAGCGAATAGAATAGATACAACTATAATTATTTTTTACCTTCATTGTTGTTTCATTGTAATATTATACATCATGTAACATAAAAAGGAACACGTAGCTACTGTTTCTTTTTTAATAAAATGAATTAATGTATTAGTGATTCCGATAATGCTCTACAGAATTAGTACAGTTTGTGACTTCATGTACGTCGAAATGGATTTGAGAATTCTTGAATTGTTATAACAAGTAATTTTAATTTCTTACAAAAACGTTAAAGATCTTTATTGCCTGTGCCTGTGCAAGTACTTCAAGCATTGCAGGAAAGCAATGTTACTATTTATAATATTCTCATACCTGTCCATAACTGTGGAAAGCAATGTAAAGTTGTATATTGTCTGTGTTGTTTTGGACAAAATCTCTCAGGGCCTGAGTTTCTGGTTCTGAAAAGCTTACTTCTCCTCTGTAGGTTTCTGAGCATGGGTTCCCACTGGAACCAGTTCCTGCAATAACAATAGAATACCATAACCAGCCATAAGAGCATTATGTATTGCACGTTGAAGTGGGTGAGTTACTAGGACTTGTGTTTATACACAATCATCAGGGGAGGATTATAAAATGTAACCTTTGTTTGGGCCTTGCCGACATTATTATTATTATTTTTAACATTTGTAGACTTTTAAATTGTAGCATTCAAAATGTTTATATTCGTTTCTTCGAGCAACAATTGTTTATATTTACGTGACCTCGCGCGGCTTCCTTTGTAGTCTGCAATACAGACTCGCACTCTGGTTAAAACACAGTAAGGTAGGTGAACCAAAATGGCCCTAGTTAAGCTTCTAGGGCAATTTACAAATCTCTAATGAGAGATAAATTTCTGAAATTAAAAGAAATAACTACTATAACTAATTAACAACGTGTACCAAATGGTGTAACATTGCTTGTAACTTTAAAAGAAATAAAAAAAATACAAAACCGTTACATATGTTCCCAAGGCGGCCCATGGGTACCAAAAGTGGCTCACTGATTATAGTTGGCTTAGAAAATGATGCATGCTCATGCATGTCACATCTCTAATTATTTTAAAATCACAATATTTATTGTCTTGTTAAAGCCACAGTTCATATGCAACACTTTCTTTTTCACGTGCTTCTCGTCCCTCGGTGTGATCCGCGGACAAAACTGGCCTAGCTCGCTCTTCTTCCGCCTTAGCAGTTCCAGGTAGAAACGGGTTTCCGAAGGAATAGGAAAGATTTCTGCCTCTACCTCCTTTGCCCCCTCGCCCCCGCTGCAATGGTTGAAAGCCCGTGCTTTCAGGTTCCCCAGTCTATCTCCTATAGGACAGATAGGGGATTGGTTTCCCTTCGATTCCATTGTAAATGCTCTAAGGAACTCAAGGGGAAATTTTCTGCAGTACTTATGTTCTCTGTATTTACACAACTTTTTACATGTTGTACAATATGTATGTATAATATGGGATGTAGTTTTATTATTTATGAAATGGGAACGTGTTATGTGTAGACAATAATGTTATGCTTTCTTTCTTTTTTGTTTTTCAAATATGGAATATATAATTATTAAATTACAAATATTTACTCAGGCTCTCTCTCGCTCTCGTTTTAGTAGTGTTTTATTTAAATATACTAATCTCTTGGCCTCCAACGGATGTATTTATTTGGGCAAGAGAACGCACATTCATATTGTTGTTGGGTTGGTTTATTTTACTTCGCTTTTCTGCCACATTTGGTTATCGCGAAAATGAGGATGATGTGATGAAATTAATGAAGGGACCTCGAACAAACCACGCCGGGATTCGAACCCGTGATGAGCGTGCATTCTTTTTCCTGTGTTGGACTCTGCAGTGAATAATGAAATAATTTGAAATGAAAAATGTATCTCAGAACTCAAAAAGCCAAATGAATGTTATTGAAGAAACTACAAAAGAGTGTGTTTTGTTACTTGTTTTGTTTCTGTGCATAAAGTGGACTTAAAACACCAAATCAACCAACCATGGGGGAGTGGTTATCACAGCGCGCTAGGACACCAGGAGTTCCGGGTTCGAACTCCGACCTGGGCATGGATGTTCTTTGTGTTTGTCCCTTCATTAATTTATCGTATCATCTTCGTAATTAACCAAATGTGAGAAAAAAGCGACGCTAAGTAGAAAAAATCAAGTCAAATCATTGATCGATTGCTTGATATGGTTTATTTTACTTCGCTTTTCCGCCACTTTTGGCTAATCGCGAAGATGATACAATATAATTGAAGAAGGGACACACACAAAGAATACCCATGGCCAAGCCGAGATTCGAACCCAGGATCTCTGGCTTAGTAGTCAAATCAAATCTTTTTTATTTTCAAATGGGGGTGGGGGTTACGTGTACTTTTGTAGTACTCATTCATCATTTTGCAATCTTTTCCTGTTATTGACGTTCTATTTTTTGTAACACTGAGCCCTAAAGGGGGGAGGGATATGAGCCACACCAACCTCCCTCCCCCTTGAGCACGCCACTGATTGCTACCCCAAGTGTCGACGTCACCGCACGTCACTGGAAAATATCTGCATTCAGGGGAAGTTTGTTGTAGATTTCTGGGAGCCTGTAAAACAAGGAGCGTTGTAGAATGGATAGCCTAGTGGTTGGGTTGTGGAAGAGTTGCAGGTTGCGCGTTAGCTTTTGAGGTACCCTAAGTGTGAATTCACTGATTAGGAGATCTGTTCTGATTTTGTCATTTATTATCTTGTATAAAAATTTCATGTCAGCTAGATCACGACGAAAGGATGGAGTGTGAATATTCAGAGCAGCCATGGTGTCTGATTTGGATACATGTCGAAAGGAAGGTATTCTATGGCGAACAATTGCAAGAAAGAAACTGACAACAGAATCTACTTAGGTGAGATTAGTTTTTGAGGCCATTGCCCAAATTGGGGAACAGGCGAGATGAAAGATTTTAAGAATAAAGCAAGAGATGATGGGTTTTGAATTTCGCTAAATCTGTATAGAAGACCGAGAAGGCGCATGGCTTTTTTAGTGGTAGCAATAATATGATAATTAAAAGTGAGTTTTTCATCCATGATAATACCTAAGTCCTTTTGGGTGGAAACGTTTTCGATTGGATTGTTTTCAATAGTATAAGTAGACACCACTTTGTTCTTTTTTAGGGAATAAGTAAGGAAAGAGCATTTCTGAGGGTTTAGGTCTAAATTCCACTGACGACACCACTTAACAAGTTCTGTGAGAGCATTTTGAAGAATCATCATGTCATGATGCGATGAGATCTCCTTAAAGAGTTTACAATCATGCGCAAACAAAAGTATATTGATAGGGAGGGAGGACAGTTTTTCAGGGAGGTCATCCATGTACAGAAGGAATAGGAGTGGCCCTAAGACACTCCCCTGGGGAACTCCAGACAAAACGGGAAGAAAGTTAGAAGAGGTACCTGAAAGAACAACACGTTGTTCACGCTTATGGAGGTAGTCCTGGAGTAAAGAGAGAAATTTGCCATGGATGTTAAATCTCGATGATAATTTATGAAGAAGGAATGTATGATTAATTTTGTCGAAGGCTTTCGAAATGTCCAAATATATAGTGTCAAGTTGGGAGTTATTATCAATAGCTCGGGTAGCATGCGAAAGTAAGACGGAAAGATTTGTTAGGCAAGAGCTGCCTTGAAGAAAACCATGTTGTGCTGTGTTGATATATGATGACGCAAACTGAAGTAACCCCTACGACGCCAGGGTTCCACAATAACTTAAATAAAATGGCTGCTGGCAGCCCGAGACAGTTCGTTTTCTGCATGGTGCACCTGAGGGTGACTGGGTATATTAATGTAGTTCCATTTGTTGGCTGTGTTAAATACTAATATGATTTTCGTAACGTGGGCCACCTTGGGAACACGGGCTACCTCTGGCTCACTTACATTACTCAAAATAGGGTTATGATGTAAGAAGTTATTTAAACGTGGGAAACTCCTTCCTTCTATGTTCTTTTATGAAATGAGTAAGTAAAATGACTTAACATGATGTTTCATTTTGCTATTATCACAATATTAAGGAAGTTTAATAGTCGATGATGTTTGTCACTTCTACCCCTTCAGCGTCTCATTTTTGTGCAGCCCCTAGGCTATATCCTATGATATCCTAGTTGCAAATACCCGCCTGGCTGTATTGCACCACTGTGTGTAGGGTCACCGGCAAAAATGGGACACCTAGATCCTGAAATACCCGCTTCCCTACAAGGCATTACGTTTGTTGCCTAACACTACAGTGTTGGTGAAAGTTGCCATTGAAAATTTGCTGTTAAAATTTGCTGGTATTTTAGGATGTAGGTGTTTTATTTTTATTGCCGTTGACTGTACATACCCTATACAAATAGCATTGTCAATGAAGAAACTTTGAGAAGGTATCCTTTGTAATGTATAAGTAACATTTGTGTCGCCCCTGTCAACACATGCCTTTTAAGCACTAAACTATTCAGTCTATGTTATAAAAATCTATGTTGTTAAGAATTAGTTCAATCTTTTCTCTAAAGATTGTTAGATTTCTTTCCATAAAAATGTTATTGTTAATGTTACAATAGGTAATGAATTGTTTAACTTAAATCAGAAAAAAATGCTGAAACTATGGAAATATAAAACAACTAGGTAGTAAGCATGGTAAATTGTAAACAAAATTATGATATAAAAGAGCTAGACTTTTGTAAGTCTACGGGACATTCTCCTGGTTGCCGAAAGGCTGATGTTTCAGGGGACGTTGGGTAATATTTTGCTTCAATCTTCGGATTGGCTGGTGTACTTGTGCTCCATTTGGCAGATATTCCACAAACCCAACTCTGAATAAGGCGTTCTCCTGCATCATCAAAAAGACCAGGGTTATAAACTTCGGTACAACTAATAGGTTTAGGCCTACAAGTTGTATCGGGTGAGTTGTCTGTTTGAAAAGTGTTAGTATATCATCGGAAGTCTAAATAAATCTTCGAGTAAAAGATCTTAATGATCTTTCATTTCAAACCTACATAGGTGATAATTAAAAATAAATCCTGCACCACAGACCTCGCAAGGGCTTGGTACTACTGACCCTTAGAAGCCTTTGAGAAGTCCGATAAAAAGGTTGTAACCGACTAACATAAAGCCCTAAAGGCAGAAGGTGCATGTCACATTATAGATCCAGACAACCCTAAAGAACCACTGATATTATGTTCATATCAGTCTTGACGATGTGTGATTGATTGATTGATTTAGTTTATTTTACTTCGCGTTTTGTTTTGCAAAGATGGAGATGAGTGATGAAATTGATGAATTCACAAACAACCAAGCCCGAGCGGGATTCGAACCCGGGACCCTTGGCGTCGCAGCGCGATGTGCTAACCACTTCGGCCACAGGGTCCGGCGACGATGTGTGAGGAAGCGTGTAGCCACTACATGTCCCTTCAATGTTGCCAATTCTTGCAAGGACTTCCACGTGAATATATGATTGCCACATACTCCTTCACGCCTCAAGAGGAAGATTATTGGTTCGAGATTCTTTTTAAAGTTGTCCGGTAGTACGTCATTACTCACCTCCCCATTGATAACCAAAATTTCGATTCAGATCGATTCCTCTGCACGTGGAACCAGAATTTTGAGAGCGATTTTTTCTCCACATACGATCCTGAAATAAGAAACTAACTTATTTGTCTCATACACATATACACATACAAATAGTGTTTTTTTTGTTGTTGTTTTACTTAACTATAAACAGTACCGGCACCTTTTTATATGTGAAAATAAGACAAATAACATTTTATGAACATACGGCAATATTTTGAATAGTTCTTAATGATGAACACACGTATGTTATGTAAACCTTTGAAACAAGCACTCATGTAAATGTGTCACCTTGCGTGAAACGACCACCTAGAACAAAGCTTCCCAAACTTTTTCTTTCCACGGCGCCCAAGTCAGAATGTAGGCCTATCTAACACTTGCAATGCTCAATTAATGTGGTTACGTTGCTTGCCTTAAAAAATAAACACATATTTCAAATTCAGAAACATTTTATGTGTAAAAAGTACTAGAAACAAATATATGGGATTTATTACAATACGTTCTTCCAATGTAATCAAACTATGTCACTAAAAATAAAAGAGTAATAACAATTGTCTTTCTTACCCCTGTAAAAGTGTAATCGTAGCCGTCCGGGTTTATTACAGGGATAATGTACCAGTCAATACTCTCCGCCAACTCTTGATAGTTCTCATAATTCTCGAGAAGCTGGTTTATAATATATAAGACTACTGCTGGGGATATCCATTCACGAGCGTGGATACCTGGAAAGAGAAATGTATTAGTTATCAGCATATTTTCCATTCAGAAGTAATTACACAGGTTATATATGTTTTAGATTTTTTATTTAATATTGATATCATTATATCCTAGTACCTGCTAGTTTCCTCTTCAATAAACATCTTCACTCACATATTGCTCTTGTCAATGGTGTCATCTCCATATACATTCTGTAGCCTTCTGTTCTGTGGGTTCCAGACAGCCTGCACTCCTCCTTCGACAAGAACTCAATGATGGCACATTGCTTCTGCATGGAATTCATTCTTTAATACACGTAGCAATGAAAGAGAAGAGTAAATCTACCATCATGTGCAATTTGAACTGCCTATGGCAGTTAATAAAACAATTATGTCCGTTATTTTTGGTACAGTCCTCGTATTTATTTATTTACGCCGGCCCCCGTCGCGGACTGCTTGGCACATCGCGCTACGACGCCAGGGCTCCCGAGTTCGAATCCTGGTCTGGGCAAGGATGTTTGTGAGTGTCAATTCATTAATTTCTTCATATCATCCCTCATCCCCATCTTCGCAAATTAGCCAAAAGTGGCACAAAATGCGAAGTAAAATACAATCAATCAATCGTATTTATTTATAAGACGACGAATAAGGCTCTTAATGTACCTACCTCCATCTATTAAAATAGCTGGCTTTGTCACTGTAGGGTCGGTAGAAATCTTCAAGATTCTTATATCCCTTCCTTCGAGTGTCTGGCCAATAGTTTCAACCGTCACTTGCTCCAAATTTGCATCCAACTCATCCAAGTAACTGTATATCTGTCCGAAAGAAAATGTAACACTTTAATTATGTCATTGTTTATACACAGTGGCGCAGAAATGGAGGTTACAGGGGTACAGTGTATGTATGTATGTATAGATGTATGTATGTAAAAGGTATGTAAAGAAAAAAGGAACAGCAAAAATTTGCATCGACCCAATATTTTATTTGGCAAGTTTTTCCAAGGTGTGGCGAGAAAAAAGATACACAACTTTTATTTTAATTATCCAGTTAACAGAATCCATTATGAACAGCATTTTATACTTTTACCTTTCACTCATATTTATTGAAAATTTATTAATGTTTTTAGTCCTTTTGTCTCTCTTAATGAACGCACAACTCCTTGCTTATTACAAGAGTTGCAGCTGTGAAACAGACCAAAATATAAAAGCAATATTTCAGATGCGTTAAATGCTGAAACCACCATCACTACTCGATACGATGATTAAGTGAATTTTGCGAGATAAACACAATCTACATGCGTTTTTGCTCGAAATATATTTTATTAAAATGTTAGTTAGCGTGACGTTTCAAATGAGCATTTTTTTAAATATACAGTAATTTCTATGCGTTGCTATCGCTAGTATGCACCTCGCTCTGTTTCCCTTTCTTATGAAATCGCTGTACACAGCAGGTGCGTTATTATTGTATACAGAGAAAACTGGATCTCTCATCGCCTTCATTCAAATAGTCCTCATCGAACATCGCTTTACTCAATATATCTGTTTAAATGTGCATCATAAAATAATACTGGGAAAATGACGTTCTCTTTAAGTCCACTTTATGCACGTAGGCTAATCGGAACTGGACTTAGAGTTTAAAGTGCGATCCGAACTAGGGATGGCCAGATCCGGATCCTAGCGGATCCAAAATCCGGATCCCGTTGGTTCCGGATCCCAAAATTTTTCGGATCGGGATCCCCGGATCCGGAATTTTCAGATCCGGATCCGGTACTTTCGGATCCGGATCCGGTATTTTTGGATCCGGATCCGGTACTTCTGGATCCGGATCCGTTTTGCCATCCCACATCATGCGCTTCTTTGGAAAGTAAGAATGTGCTTATAACAAACATATTGTTACCTGCTAATATACATATATATATATATATATATATATATATATATATATATATATATATATATATATATATATATATAAGTATATATATATAATATACATACATACATATATATATATATATATAGTGTGTGTGCGCGCGTTGGCGATTTGTAATTAATTAATACACTTACAAGGGAGGTCTAAGTCTCCCCTTCCGATTTCCATGAAACTTGGCAGGTGTATAGAGCACCCCCCCCCCTCAAATGTCAAGATGAGGAGAAATTGAAGTGGGGATCTGACCCCGAAACCACGTAAATATGGCATAGGAAGAAACAGGGGACATAGGGCCTCTCTATACACCTGTCAAATTTCATGGGAATCGGAGGGGGACACAGGGGACAGATGATCCCCACGTCAATTTGTCCTCATCTTGACATTTGAGGCGGGTTTTCCCCCTAAAACAGTTTTTTAGCCGAAACAAAAAAACACGTATTTCTTCCTTTGGGCCCCCTCTATACACCTGCGAAGTTGCATGAAAATCGGAGGGGGACACAGGGGTCAGATCTTTACTTCAATTTGTCCTCATCTTGACATTTGAGGGGATTTTGCCCCCTAGAACAGTTTTTAGCTGAAACAAAAAAAAAACACGTATTTCTTCATTTGGGCCCCTCTATACACCTACCACGTTTCATGGAAATCGGAGGGAAACACAGGGGTCAGATCCTCACTTCAATTTGTCCTCATCTTGACATTTGAGGGAGGGTAGCCCACTAGAACAGATTTTTAGCCGAAACAAAAAAACACGTATTTCTTCATTTGGGCCCGTTTATACACACACCTGCCAAGTTTGATGGAAATCGGAGGGGGACACAGGGGTCAGATCCCCACTTCAATTTGTCCTCATCTTGACAATTGAGTGGGTTTTGCCCTGTAAAACCGTTTTTTAGCTGAAACAAGAAAAAAACACTTATTTCTTCCATTGGGCCCCACTATACACTTGCCAAGTTTCATGGAAATCGGAAGGGGACACTTAGATAACCTCCCTTGTTAGTCTTACACTTTGTAATTATATAACAGTGCATATATTATAATGTTTTATTTTAATTTGTAAAACTGGAACTGTAGAACAATTGTATAATTTTTGTATAACATTTCTATCTTGTTATATGTGTAAAAGGTTTCATCCTGGAATGGAATGTCTCACATTTATGTGTGTTTTCATTTCCAATACATTCGAATGAATACATATTCGTTTCAATGGCATTTACAAAATCACCTCTGACATTTTATGTTAAACAAGTAAGATTATTTTTGTGCACGAGTGTGTTAGCCGATGCGTGGCAAAGTATTTTAGGAACAACACTTGAAAAAATTTCTTGTAGGACTAACTAATGAAAAATTTCTTTGTAATCGAAGATCATAATACCTTTTAAGGTGTGGTAATATTATAATGGGATTGAGATACCAAACTCTCGGATCCGGATTCGGATCCGGATCCAGATCCGAAACTTTCGGACCCGGACCCGAATCCGGAACTTTCGGACCCGGACCCGAATCCGGAACTTTCGGATCCGGATCCAGATCCGAAACTTTCAGACCCGGATCCGGATCCAGATTAGGGATGGCCAAACGGATCCGGATCCGAAAAATCCGGATCCATTCGGATCCGGATCCGGATCCAAAAGTTCCGGATCTGGATCCGAAAGTTCCGGATCTGGATCCGGATCCGAGAGTTCCGGATCCGCGGATCCGGATCCGGGTCTGAAAGTTTCGGATCTGGATCCGGATCAGAGATTTCCGGGTCCACGGATCCGGATCCGGGTCTGAAAGTTTCGGATCCGGATCCAAAAATTTCGGATCCGGGTCCGAAAGTTTCGGATCTGGATCCGGATCCGAAAATCCGGATCCGGATCCGAGAGTTTCGTATCTCAAAATCCCATTATAATATTACCACACCTTAGTCCTACAAGAATTTTTTTCAAGTGTTGTTCCTAAAATACTTTGCTACGCATCGGCTAACACACTCGTGCACAAATGTCCGAAGTGATTTTGTAAATGCCATTGAAACGAATATGTATTCATTCGAATGTATTGGAAATGAAAACACACATAAATGTGAGACATTCTATTCCAGGATGAAACCTTTAACACATATAACAAGATAGAAATGTTATACAAAAATTATACAATTGTTCTACAGTTACAGTTTTACAAATTAAAATAAAACATTATAATATATGCAGTGTTATATAATTACAAAGTGTAAGACTAACAAGGGAGGTTATCTAAGTGTCCCCCTCCGATTTCCATGAAACTTGGCAGTATAGTGGGGCCCAAAGGAAGAATTAGGTGTTTTTTTGTTTCAGATAAAAAACGGTTTTAGGGGGCAAAACCCCCTCAAATGTCAAGATGAGGACAAATTGAAGTGAGGATCTGACCCCTGTGTCTTTCCGATTTCCATGAAACTTGGCAGGTGTATAGTGGAGCCCAATGGAAGAAATACGTGTTTTTTTGTTTCAGATAAAAAACGGTTTTAGGGGGCAAAACCCCCTCAAATGTCAAGATGAGGACAAATTGAAGTGAGGATCTGACCCTGTGTCCCCCTCCGATTTTCATGATACTTGGCAGGTGTGTGTATAAACGGGCCCAAATGAAGAAATACGTGTTTTTTTTTTGTTTCAGCTAAAAAACGGTATTAGGGGGCAAAACCCCCTCAAATGTCAAGATGAGGACAAATTGAAGTGAGGATCTGACAACTGTTTCTCCGATTTCCATGAAACTTGGCAGGTGTATAGTGGAGCCCAATGGATGAAATACGTGTTTTTTTTGTTTCAGATAAAAAACGGTTTTAGGGGGCAAAACCCCCTCAAATGTCAAGATGAGGACAAATTGAAGTGAGGATCTGACCCTGTGTCCCCCTCCGATTTCCATGATACTTGGCAGGTGTGTGTATAAACGGGCCCAAATGAAGAAATACGTGTTTTTTTTGTTTCGGCAAAAAATTTGTTCTAGGGGGCAACCTCCTCTCAAATGTCAAGATGAGGACAAATTGAAGTGGGGATCTGACCCCTGAGTTCCCCTCCGATTTCCATGAAACGTGGCAGGTGTATAGAGGGGCCCGAAGGAAGAATTACGTGTTTTTTTGTTTGAGCTAAAAACTGTTTCAGGGGGCAAAATCCCCTCAAATGTCAAGATGAGGACAAATTGAAGTAAGGATCGGACCCCCGTGTCCCCCTCCGATTTCCATGATACTTGGTAGGTGTGTGTATAAACGGGCCCAAATGAAGAAATACGTGTTTTTTTTGTTTCGGCTAAAAAACGATTTTAGGGGGCAACCTCCCCTCAAATGTCAATATGAGGACAAATTTAAGTGGGCATTTGATTTATGTGTCCACCTCCGATTTCCATGAAACTTGGCAGGTGTATAGTGGGGCCCAAAGGAAGAAATACATGTTTTTTTTTTGTTTCAACTAAAAAAACGGTTTTACAGGGCGAAACCCACTGAATTGTCAAGATAAGGACAAATTGAAGTGGGGATCTGACCCCTGTGTCCCACTCTGATTTCCATGAAACTTGGCAGGTGTGTGTATAAACGGGCCCAAATGAAGAAATACGTGTTTTTTTGTTTCGGCAAAAAATTTGTTCTAGGGGGCAACCTAGTCTCAAATGTCAAGATGAGGACAAATTGAAGTGGGGATCTGACCCCTGAGTTCCCCTCCGATTTCCATGAAACTTCGCAGGTGTACAGAGGGGCCCAAAGGAAGAAATACGTGTTTTTTTGTTTCGGCTAAAAACTGTTTCAGGGGGCAAAATCCCCTCAAATGTCAAGATGAGGACAAATTGAAGTAAGGATCTGACCCCTGTGTTCCCCTCCGATTTTCATGAAACTTCGCAGGTGTACAGAGGGGCCCAAAGGAAGAAATACGTGTTTTTTTGTTTCGGCTAAAATACTGTTTTAGGGGGCAAAACCCGCCTCAAATGTCAAGATTAGGACAAATTGCCGTGGGAATCATCTGACCCCTGTGTCCCCCTCCGATTCCCATGAAATTTGACAGGTGTATAGAGAGGCCGTATGCCCCCTGTTTCTTCCTATGCCATATTTACGTGGTTTCGGGGTCAGATCCCCACTTCAATTTCTCCTCATCTTGACATTTGAGGGGGAGGGGGCTCTATACACCTGCCAAGTTTCATGGAAATCGGAGGGGGAGACTTAGACCTCCCTAGTAAGTAAGTGTATTAATTAATTACAAATCGCGCACGCGAGCACACACACACACACACACACACACACACACACACACACACACTCACACAGATCCGGATCCGAAAAATTTTAGGATCCGGATCCTAAGGATCCGGAACCAACCGGATCCGGATTTCGGATCCGCCAGGATCCGGATCTGGCCACCCCTAATCCAGATCCGAAACTTTCAGACCCGGATCCGGATCCAGGTCCGAAACTTTCAGACCCGGATCCGGATCCGGAATTTTCGGATCCTGATCCGTTTGGCCATCCCTAATCCGAACCAGTTTGTGCCTTCGCCGGGTACCGAAGGAGACGATGTTCATATGAAGATAAAAGCTAGAAAAAATGGAGGGAGTACAGCAGTACTCCATTTGCAATATGAGAAATATTTCATTCATTATTTTATGCTACGACAATACTTTGGATCGGCTCGACGGAACGCACTTGCGCGATTCTCGCAGCGAAGCGGCAACGCTGTAAGTCGCCTGCCCCGCGGAGTCTGAGATTGGCTGCACTCCGCCATACGTCATGCACCCGTTTACCATATTAGGAGTGCGAAAGAATAATTAATATCTGCAACCATATTTAATGTACACACGCCAAACTTCTGGAATTTGATCAAATGCGTTATATCAAC